>NW_008668559.1:61921-83110 GCF_000695815.1 Acanthisitta chloris
CAATGAACCTAAGGGGTAATTTAGAATACCTCTTTAATCATCACTTTCTGAACCTGGGGCAATGATTCCGAGAAGCTGTTTGCACTGTACTGCCATTTTAGAAGGAAAGGAATTATAGAAAATATCTCCCCCTAATCAGCACTTGTGGTAAAATATATGTTAATAAAATAAAGATAATGAATTCCCATTCCATTCAAGATATAAAAAGCAGATAGCTCAGAATTCACGCATAATATAGCGTGTGGGAAGCAGACATGTGGCTATAATCTTTTCGATTGCTACAACATAGCTTTGTTGAGCCCAGTGGAGCTACTGCTGATTTACAACAGTCCAAGTAGGATGCTAATCAAGTCAGACACACTTTAAGGAAAATCAGAAATGGTACAGAGTGTTTCAAAGGAGACATCCTACTTTTACAGCCTTAACATATTGCTGCTCAGATCTCCTCTTCAGTAACAAGGTTTTTATGCTGCTGCTACTTCAACAGACCCAAAAGTCACAACAACGTGAAAGAGCCATAGGAGACTGGAAAATCATTGAAATAAGATGATCTGCCCATAATGGAGAAACTGGGGAATTTTGTAGCTGGAAAGATTGGCTTGTTTTGCCCAAGATCTGTCTCCAATATTTTTCTTAAATTTTGATCTTGAAAAGACAGAAGGCAGTGTGTATCGGTCCAGGTTCACCACAGAAGACAAAGAATTTATTCTGAGTCAAAAATGCAGCTTTGTGCCTCTTCCCTGACTAACACTTCTATGTCCCCAACTCCAACAGAAGCAATGTGGTGAGGAACAAGCAGTGACAGGAGATCAGCTTGTAGATGCATGTAGTAGCATGTAAGGGGGCACCAAGTAAATGTCTTGGGAAGAAAAGGTCTCATAACGGAATATAGTGTTATTTCCTAAAACAAATGGAAGAGTTATTTTGTTTATGAATAGTAGACTATCTCCTTGGGGCCGGCTTCTCATCTCAATCATTCTGGTATTGGAGAACTTATGCTGCCTCATAGTCAGCAATAACTCACCTCCCACACTGTCTGGAGACTTCATAGTCTTTTATTTACCCTGCAGCATTAGTATTTTTACTGATAGAAAAGCAGACAGTTGTATTCAGGCCTCCAACTGTAAAGGAAATGAGTGATTCAGATGGTACTTCATTAGCAGACAGTCTCTGGCTCCATATTCAGTTAATGAGAAAAAGAGTCATGATTTCTAAGTCAGACAGTGTGCTTTCAATGGCTGCTTCACCCAAACATTGTGATTAGTTCTCTTCAGTTTCAAACAAATCCAGAGAACACATGACCACTTTGAATTTGTATGCCATAGGAGATGTTTAAGTTCATCTTTTGCTCTCTACTAGGCAATCCGACTATGGGCCAATGAGACTAACAACATCATGATGCTAGAACAATTTCTGTGGCTGTTGGAACCCACTCCATAAAATAATACATTGATAACTCATTCATTCTCCATCGTGTTTGTGAGCCAGATATACAAGTATGTGGCACCAATGTGAGGTTAAAACTAGGACCTAACCTTGAAAAAGAAAGGCTGCTAGATGTACAAAGTCTCTGCAGAATGCAGGTGTCTGCTTTGAAGGTACTATTAAGATTACAAGAGAGTAACTGATAAAAATAGATCATTATATATAGATTACGCTGTGATTCAGGATGATATAGCTGGGGAAGCCATTGTGACAGTTGAGAAACCATCCCTGTCATGGAAGCGCTGCCTCCTTGCAATAATGCAGAAATAATCACTGCTTTGTGCCAGATCTCATTAACCGTATTTAAATGTTTTAGCATTTTTCAAATCTTTGGCTTTAAATGGTTACAAGTTGTAGCAGCACTTCAAGCATTATTAGATAGGGATAGAAGTTAAAAATGAAACTGCAAAAAAAGAACGGCAGGACAAGGTGTCATTACAACGAGCTGTAGGAATATATGACTCTTAATCTCATTCTTCTGGACTGACGAATGCACCGTCTGTCTATATGGCATTAATGAATGACAGTTTCTCACCATTTGGTGGATGCATGTGTCATCATTTGTCTAGATGACATCTTGATTTATAGACATCATTGAAAAACATTAGAAAATCTTTCTACAAGTTTGATGGAAATTCTGAATATGTGCAAGTAAGGACCTTTTTTTTTTCTGAACTGTTCATTGGGGTGTACTATTTCAGGGAATCAGAGGGGCCATATGGTTCATTGGTTAGACTTTCACTTGGAAGATGGGTGCCTAGGACACAGTTCCTTGCTGTACCTGGAGTTCCTTTCTGACCTTGGCAAATCATCATACTTTTTTGGTATTTCTTCTTCTCACAAGGGTAAATAAAATCTTGTTGGGCATGCTGAGATGTTTAAAGGTTACACCGACTGGAATCACAAAGAATTTATGCATTAATCTATATTTGAAAAGCAAATTTCTCTTAAAATTATATGAGAAAATGTAAAGGGATTTAGAAGGAATAACCTGCAGAAAATACTTTCATTTTTTTCATTATGTACATTGAAAATGTGGAAAAGAAAGAAAAATAATCCATTCCAGAAAAATAATCCTAGCATAGGAAAAAATATCATATGTCTGGAATGGTTGGGATACCATGGCATGTCACCACTAAGGACTGACACCAATAAGGATTGACATATACGTGTGTGTGTATATATGTGTGTATACATGTGCAATAACATACACAGCTTCTCCCTGGATTAAGTTTGCACAGTTCAAATTAGCAATGTAGCACATTTTTTCAAAGACTGAGCATTCATTTGCATTTAAGAGTAAGAAAAAAACAAGCAGGTATTTGTTGTAATTCTCCTTTAATAGAGAATGAACATTTTCCCATGGAGTTCTTTATTAATCATTCTAGCTCTACCTGGCATTCTAATATTTTTTATAATATTTCCCCAATGTGTACAAGCCCTCTGACTGTTCTGTATATGTAGCAGCAGTCTGCAGTAGACAGCATTCACACAGCATCCCTGGATGTGCAGAGTCAGTCAGTTTCAACACAACCATGCAGACGCACAGAGGAGCATTTTCTGGCATCATGTGAGGCACCTGAAAGGTGTAATACTGCTGAAAATATAAGCTTTGAAGTGCAGCAAAGTAGAAACTGTTTCAGAATGGATTATTCAGAGCACAGTGACCAGACATTTCAGATGGGCCAGGACAGTCCTAGAAAACAATGCTTTTCCTAGCTCTCTGAAACAAAACAAACAAAAGAATTCCAGAGCTTTTTTTCTTTTCATCCCAGATTTTGATTGCTATTTTTTCTACATTTTCCCTGGACTAGAACTGTAGAGCTGAAAACAGAGATTTACTTCCCAGCTTCAGCTCCAGTATCAGCTTCTCTGACCAGGCAGGTTGAACATTCTTTACATCATCCAACACTTCTCATGTGACATTCCCTTGAAATAAACCAAAATTTAGTTAAACTTCTGGAGGAATTTTTAGGGCAGCCAAGGGTGGTACCTTTCTGTTTCTTTCCAAGAAGCTTAGGATGAATAGGTACATCTTAGCCCAGAGTGATTACATCTGGAGGAAGGATTTTCTTCATGATAAAGCATCTCATCAAGAATTGCCTCCAGGCTGTTTGGATTGCCTGCACTGTGCTTTGGAGGAGGGATGCAAAGCTTCAACATTGCTCTAAGAAGCATTTCTACCTTCTCAGGACTGACCAGGCTTGACCCCATTTAGTTAGATCAGTTTAGGTCAGGAAGTGAGGTCAGCTTCTATACACTTTTCTTGGAGAGTTTAAAAATGACTATATGGAGGTGGTTAGCCTTTACACTTGTCTCAGACCATCTCTCACCTCTTTCTACTGGGGTGAGACAAGTCACATATAAGTGCTTTGAAGTGATGGATGATATTGTTGAACTTTTAGTGGACAGTCTGTTAATCGGGATGAAAAACTTAACAATAACATAGAAGAAAGAAAAGGTACAAAGTTACACATGCTAACTTTCAGTAATGGTCCCTGAATCAGATACTCTTGTCTCAGTACTTGCGAGGTGAAGCTGATCTAGAACATTTGAAAGGATTTGTGAATATGAATACATATCATATGTCATAGCTGATTAGTGATTGATGATTAAGTATTGTAGCACTCTTTTTCTGGAATTAAAGGCTAGCACAGAAAAGTACAGGCTGCAAAACTTCTTCTCAATATATAGAAAGGATCATCATAGAATCATAGAATGATTTGAGTTGCAAAGGATCTTAAAGATCATTCAGTGCCAACCTCCCCCCCCTCATTTGTCTTCTGACAAATGAAACAAGATTTTCAGAAATCAAAAATTTAGGCTAGGAATGCTGATCTAATAGCCAGCTGGTTAACACAGAGCTCTGATTAGTGTTGGCTGTTCTGCCAAAAGTGCAGTTTTTAAGTACAGATTTTCCTCTTATTCATTTCAGGGGGGGAAATAAAAGGACAAAAAAAAATAATGAAAAGAGCTCTGTCAGATGAGGATTAGATTTTATGAAGTAGATGATTCAGCAATACTTCCTAACCATCTCCCTACAGCCTGCAGTGCTCCTTCCCACCTCCCGACCCTCCATCTCCATATTTAAAAAGAGATAGTAAAAGGATATTTTAAACTCTATATATCCTGAATATTATTCTTCTATTAAAACTGCTTGCAGAATTTCAAATAGTGCAGTGCAAGATGCTCTTATTCTGTGAACTAAAGAGATTAAATTATAGCTATACATATGCTTTTAGAATAAATCACACGCCTGGACAATTCTTTAGGATTCAGGGTAAAAGAGTCATTTTCTAAAGTTTATACTAGTAACCAGCAAACCTTTGGGAGTCTGGTATCCAAGCAATTTATATGGCTCACCCACAGTCTTGCATCTTAGTTCTAGTAGTGGAAAGCTCAGCCACCATGCTATCATATACTCTATTTTGAAGAAATTAATTGAATGTCGACTAATATTTACACTTGGTAACAACATGTCCTAAAAACTTTTGCATGAAGAGACCCTGGGACAAACTTGAATTTGACATAAATTGCCATTTTCTGTTGAAGTCAATGGATCTATGACACCAGGCAAGTAATTGACCCCTCTCAGGTGATGAGTTGTAACAAAGCTGGAGATGCAAACAGAAAATAGGTAAAGACTGTTTATATTTGGGGTAGATACTGTAAGAAAAAAAGTATATATGAAACAATTTAAAGATGTATATAGTGACAAGACCACAGGCATTTTTATATGCATTTGCATCTTCTGAAAATGAAAAATTTTAAGGGCTAAAAGTTCACCAATTTACCAAGAAGTTTTATTTTTTCAATCCTCTTGATCCTAGAACTGTTTTAAACATGTACTGTTTACAACAGTTCTAGGATCTAGTATATCTACCTGTCCAATTTCATTGTTTCTTGGCACCTGATAAACTTGGTACTTAGGGTTAACTAAAGCAAAGACTATTTTCTTTTGCATCTTTTCTATTTAATTTTGTCTCAAACATATTATAAGAAAAAATAGCTCTATAGCTAAAAGAGAAGATGACATTGTAAAGAGATGATACTAAACATTTGTGATATCATCAAAAGAAATAGCAATATATTTTCAAAAGTAATAATATAAAGTACCTGTTGGTGTATGTCTATTTAATTTCAATGCAATCATTGCAGACTTTCATATGAAACTTCTTGCGTCAGAAAATTTTATTATTAAACATAAGTGATTATCTTTTCACCACTATAAATATGTACGTGTTATACATTTTATCTTTAAATTAGAGATCTTTTTTCACATGTAATTAAAATATAAAAGGCTAACAGCATCAAATAAATTAGTCATACTTCAATTAAACTAATATTTTCTCCTTCTTTCTTTTCTCTAGTCCATGCCCCATATCTTGAGTGCATTAGACTCCCACTTATTTTTATAAATATTATTTTTTCTATAAGGGTCTCATGCTCCCTTACAGATATCTACATTATCACATAATCTTTACAGTTACAAATATAATTCTCATGTGCTGCAGTCTGCAGTTCATGGATCTATTTTGCAATCAATTCAAGGCCAACTCTCATTAATGCAATGAGAGCTTTCATGAATAAATCCCTCGTTTTTCAATGACGGAATAGATTCTTCATTATTGAATTGCATGCACTCTCTTACCATTTTGTTTCTTCAGAACTGTATATAATTTCCTGAATACCTTTGACAAACATTGTCTTTTTTCTCCCTTCTTAGTTAATGAAAACTCAGGAATTATTTCTCAAGCCTATTAATTAGGGATGTTTTTGTATTTTTCAAGCTACTCTGAAGAGTAAATGATATCCGCTGATATAAACTACACTGAGAGTTAAAGAAAGAAAGGATATATGGATCATCATTAAAAAAAATGACAAAATAGAGTCTGTGAGTGTTGCTGGCATGGTATCTATCTAATCAGTGGTAGATGCAGTGCAGATGCTCATGGATTATATTGAAACTTCCTTTTCTTACTTTAAAATCATCTGGGAGGTGTGCATAATTTACAAAAGCATTACTACAAAAAGTAAAAATATAAATTTAATGTGGTAGAAACAGTATATTAAGTTTCATCCCGTAAATTAAATATGATGATCTTATCTGAAATGCAGAATATAAAAAAAAATTCCTACTACACTTAGGAGATCAAATATAATTTATTGATGATACTGCAATTTTTTTTTAGTATTTTGTGCCTAATAGTCCAAAAAATTAAGAAGAATTTTAGGTGTTCTTCATTATTATTGTTTATTGTTAAGGTGACTGAAAAGGTAAAAATGCTGGTTTGTGCCCAATTAGGTCAGGTAAAACACTTCTTATGAATGAGATTCAGAAGTCTGGAGGACACTGGGATCTTCTTCTTGTTTCAGTCTTCAGTTCTTCCAAGGCTATCCTTCACAAGGTGATAATGTCACATGAAGTATTGAGTCACTTTCATGGTAGTAGGAAGTGGGCTGTGAAATATCATTCTTATATGAAGAGGTTGAATAAACACCTGTCAGGCATTAACTGTTTTGGATCCTGCCTTAAAACAAGACAGTGGGCAGAATGGCTTGCTGAAGTGTCTTCCAACTTCTCTTTCTAGGATTTTCACAGATATTTGAGAATTAATCTCACTGAGAAGATATTCCCATCTGGAATGATCTCTTATTTCATTGCATCTGAGCTGGGTAGATTTTCTGTGTCTCTCTTAATAGCCAAGGAAAGATAGGCTGAATCACCTCCTGATGACCTAACATGTGAATTGCCTTCCAAAATTACTTGTCTCTCTTCTATAGCATTCAGAAATAACTAGTGACTATACCATTAACATAAATATCTCACTTGAATACGCAAGGTTTTGAAAGAAGAATTTAGGGGTTTGTGTCTAGGATAGTTCTCATTGCATATAAGGGTTCACAATGCATCTTTAAGGACTTAAAACACTTCTCCAATTTTATTTCATCTTAGATTTTTGGAAAAAGGGGGGCTGCAGATCTCAGCTGAAATCAGGAGTCAAATGGCCTGTTTTCTCCAATATGAGTCAAGTTAAAATAAAAATGGCATCGCTGTAGGAATGAAATATATCCTCAGTCAGTGCAGCTTGTGATGGTTTAGCAGTGCAAATGATCAGACTTTAATTATCAACTCTTTATTATATTTTAATAATATTTCAAGTCCATGTGAGATCACATGTGTCCAATAAGAACAGGGAAAAAAATTACCGAATTGTCTTTTCAGTCAAAAATATGAAATAATCCAACAGAACTAACTCACATGGACCATTGACCATACAGAAACACCATCAATGAATTGTAATCACTGGCACCAGCCACCTTACCACTGGCCCACACTTGTAGCTTGGAGGGAACTTGGTATCAAAGGAGACAGAGTAGAATTAGCTATTCTCTGCTATTCTCTCCTTCTCTGCTATTAGCAGAGCAGTGCAAGAATCCCTTCTCCATGAGTTATGATCTTTTTAAACCATCACTAATGAAAAACTATGCGACAAATGTGCTTCCTTTGGTCCACAGAAAATACCTTAGTGCTTTCAGCTGCAACACTACACTGCTTGCTAAGTCCCTAAACACTGGAACATTTTCAGTTGTAGGGTCTTCCAGGATAATTCACTTCACTATGTAAAAATATAGAAAGTCAAGTAATGCAAAAAACTCCATTTGTAACAACTCAGGCTAACAAAAGGATATGAATATGTTTCACTAATGCTGGAGGATGATAAGGGCCTAATTCTGCAGCCAGCAAGAATATGCAGGTAAACTGCAGTGCTTAGGATTATTAATTAAAATTACTTTATATATCTGAAATAGTTTGCACCTTTTCAGTTGCAGATCATTGCTCTATACCATGGTTTTCATTCCAAAACAGATAGTCTTTGTCAAGAGAATTCCGAATTTGATAGTTGCCCCAGTGGTTTACACTGCTCAATATTTTGCAGTCCCCTGTGACATCACACTTTCTTGACTACAGCAGACTTCTCATCTAGGTAAATTCTAGCAGTCTATTTAGCTGTTATCTTTGAAAATTAATTGCCTGTATCTATTTATGAACCACTGTCATGTTATAAGCCCATCCACCCACCAAGTATTGTGCAGCCATTTGCTCACTCCCCCACCAGTGGGATCAGGGAGAGAGTCTGAAGGGAAAAAGCTAGGAAAACTCATGGATTGAGATAAAGACAGTTTAACAGGAAAAGCAAAAATGTACTGCTTCCCTTGGGCAGGCAGGTGTTCAGTCATGTCCAGGAGTGCAGGGCTACATCACACATAATGGTTACTCAGGAAGACAAACACCATTATTCCAAATGTCCCACCCCTTCCTCATTCTTTCCTCCACTTTATATACTAAGCATGATGTCGTATGGTGTGAAATATCCCTTTGGTCAGTTGGGGTCATCTGTCCTGGCTGTTTCTCTCCCCAAATACCCATGCACCCCCAGACTCCTCACAAGCATGACAGTACCAAAAGCAGAAAAGGCCTTGGCTCTGTGTAAGCTTTGCTCAGCAATAATGAAAACGTCTTTGTATTATCAACCCTGTGTTCAGCACAAGTACAAAACACAGACCCATTCTAGCTACTATGGAAAAACTTAAGTCTACCCCAGCCAAAAGCAGCACAATCACTCATTTGCCTTTTTTGCAGATGTGAAATGAGATCAATAGCAGATTAACTATTACAAGCAGAAACTGTGCCACCCATTTACAGACAATCTGCATTGCCTGATATACTCTAAACCAATGAGTTGCTAGTTTCTTATTTAATTATTATTTTTCCCTCCATGAAACATAAAAGCTGATTTTGAATAATTTTAAATGCAATGGATATTCATGTAGTTCTTAATTTTACTATTGGATCTGCTGATTCATTAATTACATCTTCATATTAAAATACTCATTGCCCTTAAGTTTTAACATTATTTTCCAATGTTTTTTATTATTAACAAATCAGTATGGGTGGTGTAGCCATAGAGAAGGTGTAAAAAATGGAGTAAATTATTTGGGATCTGTACTTAGAAGAAAAAGGGAAAGACAACCTCTGTTGCTATGTGTCTGAATGTGTTAACTGCATTGGATTTTAAGTAAATATGGTATTTCTTTGATGCAAATACCCTTTGTTCATAATAACAAATTGTTACAAATTCTATAATTTTTTTTAAATTTACCTTTCTGTAGGGATTTTTTTTCTGTGACATATATGCCTTAGAAACTGCATATTAGCAGAGTAAGTATGTTTTGTGGTAAGATATTGCAGATTTAGGGATTTTTTTCTACTTGGTTTAGAAGAGCAAAGTCAAGGACAACTCCATGTGTTCTGCAAAGTTCAGCAGTAATATTATTATTCACACAAGTTGTCTCAGCTGTGAAGTCAGTACATTTGTCTCTTTATTATTAATGGCCCTTTCGCCTCACTTTCTACATTTGTTCGAGCCAACATAGCTCTTACCTGCTGGCCAGTTCACTTAGATTGTTTCCATCCCCTGGCTGCCTTAAAGGTGAAGCTTTGTTCCAAACATCTTCTGAAAGGTTAGTCTTAACTACTGTATGGATATTGTATTTCGAAAGAAAATACTCAGGGAACAGCTATGGCAAATGAAACAGTGAAATTCGCCTCCTACTTTCAAGGCATCACTCATTTTATCCAAAATGCTACTCCCGGCATGACATCATAGGCTAAAATTCACCATGGAGCCAGAGTAAATTCAGCACAAAAATCCACTTGAGTTTGATACTGCACTGTATCTGCCTTAAGCAGAATCAGATGTTTAAATAGGAATTAAGTGGCATGTTGCCTTTTTGATGGCTTTTTGCAAACAGGTGATTTTCATCCGGAGAGAATAGACATAAAATTATCTCAATTTATTAAAATTTCTGACCAGGGAGAAAAAAAATGTAAAAAAGGAGATAGCCAGGAAAACATGACTTCCATCTTGGAAAAAATATATTTAGGAAAATTTTCTTAATTTTTCAATTATGAGTGAAAATAGAAATTGCTTATCTTTGACAAAGCCCTCAATTTCTGGGGCATTTGGATGAAGTGGTCTGGTTTTCCATGGGCAACTCGCAAGGGTTTCATAATCCGAGACTTACTAGTAATTTAATTTTCATTTGAATCTTAAAATACTTAACAATATTGCTGATGGAGAACTACTTATACTATCAAAGATGTTTATATAAAGCAGAAGTAACACTGCCAAAGAATTAATTAGCACGAGCAGTGGAGGTCACTGGAATGTGAAGTGCAGGGCTCTTAGTGCAGAATCAAGAGCTGAGCAAAATGAGATATTGGTTTAGCTTCAGTAGATTGTATTGCAAAGAACTCTGTATCAAACAGCTACAATTTCATCTGCTTGTCTTTCCTCATTTACATAGTACCTTTGGGAAGTTATTCCTGTCTTTCAAGAGGATTTGTAGGATGACCTGGTACTCAAAAAAACATGTATCACAGAGTAAAATAATAAGTAACAGAAGGACATTTTAAACTCAATGCAAAGTAGAATTCAGATGATTTTTGGTGTATGGGGATGTATGTGCGCATGCTAGAGTAATGTGAAACACAGAGCACCAAGGTGATAATATGCCACATTAGGACAATTCATTTTAAACATCTTAAAATAGAAGTATCTAAGGAATGAGAGATGGAGGTCAGAAAAATTCATGAATTCTTACACCTTATTTTCATAAATCAATGCCTTAGGTCCCACTGAGGCAGCTAAAAATACATTTCTCTTTCAGATGAAGGAGATTAGGAGGTAGGAGGGAGGGCATGTTGCCTTGCAAATATAGAGGATGTCAGAATTGTCATGAAATTTATGAACATATTGTGTAGGTGTTGCTGCATGAGGGATGCACTTTCCCTTTTAGTGACATAGATAATAATAGTCCGCTGTATAGAATTTGAAATTTCACCCTTTCGACCTATTATGCTTGTGGCACAGCCCCTACATAGCTAATAGGAGAGAAGGGGTGTGAGGTTGAAAGGACTGAATGAGCTCTCTTCACCGCTGTGCAAAATTTGTGGATTTCAGGCAAGAAACTGGTGATGAACTGGTACACAGTGAATGCATCATGTTCTGTTTCTTGGAACTATCGACTTTCCTGGGTGTCTGTTTAGAGGAGGCAAAATAACTGAGGTAAGTGCATTTCACTCTGGATGTCAAAGTACAAATCAGAATGACTCAGCTGATACTCTGGAACTATCTGTTTCCTGGTGTGTGAAGCAGGTCCTAGACACTGCACACATTGCAAAGGTGGAAAAAGTGAACTGAAGTCAGGTAAATCCAGTTCAAATCCCTACTTATTAAAGTGGCCATTTTTCAGTTGCTTAAGTTACCTAAAATGTGAATATAGACTGTGCTGTAGACATGAGAGCACCTCCTTACATATTTATCATGGAGAAGCAAAGTCTGAACTCTAATGAGTGGGTCTTCCTGGCACAAAAATTAAGAAGATAAATAACGCTATGGGTTCCTGTTAATTGGAACAACTCAGTAGGTAGCCAGTTAAATGGCTGCCTTGATGAGGAGAAAAAAACCCAAACAACACTACAAAAAAGCTTTGAAAATAGTCAAATTGATATAAAACTACACACAAACTAAAAAATTGCAAAAGTAAACATTTTTTGTGATCTTTATGGAATCTGCCTCCTATAACATATCTTTTGCAAGACAGAGGGGTCAGTATTTATTGCATACCTATGGCACTGTACCTCTGATACAGAATATACTGCAAATACAGGGACAGAAAAGATAAAGATGATTGCACTCATTAGGCAGATCTTCATTTTTCTTCACCAGATGGAAACTTTGGAGCTTCTAAAAGCAAAGGTTCCTTTTTCTCACTTATTTGTTGTGTATGACTTTTCAATTGCTACCTGACCACTCCTGCATCAAAATATCAGTTTCTGTGGTGTGATATAAATGTTTGCTGTGCATGGATTATGCAAATGCTTGCACACCTATCAAACATGACAACCCATCTTCAACTGAATAGTACTGCCAACCTTTACCATGGCATATTCCCATTTTTATATAGCTGCTAAGTATCATATTTATGCCTTCTACATAGCAGCTCAAGGAGGGCAGTATCAATTAAGGACCATATATTTTCCCCATCCTTAAATAGTCCTGCATATTTTCCCACTGATATGACCATTAGGAAAACAGCTTTGTTCAAACATGCTCCACACTCTCTAAATAAATTTGGTAAAATTATCTGGTGCTTTAGTCTGATATTTTTCCTAATGCTGCTGTGGTGGGAAATATTCCCTCTGCTGTAATGGAACTGCACATCTGTGTCCCAAGAAAAGATTGTAATAATTTTTTTTTCTTACAGTGTTTCATCATTGTTTCCTATGGTTTCTCGCCTGAATTTTCACTCACCTGTGATGTATCTCCTGTCAGCACAAAGTCTTCAGTACAGCTGTGTTCTTTGCCTTGCACATTTTTGAACAGAGCTTCTACAGCTCACCCTGCAATCATGCACATGAACACAGGAGCAGATAAGTCTTTGGTGTACTGTTTCTTTTCCATTTGTGTTGGGCTTACATGGAGGAGTTTTGGTAGGGGAGCATTGGGAAGGAAAGTGGTGCATCAGACAGCACCTATTCCATCCGGCTCCAAGATGAACCATAGGGCTGTCTCCATGACACAGGCTGTCACCCTGCATCTGAACCCTGTCCTACACTCCTTGGAGGAAACATAGGGAGATTTTGGCATCTTGTTAGGGCATGAAGAATGAAAATACCAAGTAACTGTAAATGTGTTCAAGTGCCTTGAGCTGAGAAAGAATACTGTCCAGCCTTTCTAATTTTCCTGTGGGGCTCCCTGTTCATAGCTCAAGGCTGCCTGTTGAAAGGGTATAAATACATCTTTGAAAAAACAAACACCGTGGGTTTTTTGTTGTGGGGGTTTTTTTTCCAAATTTTTCAGAAGATCCATTTCACTGTGCTTGAGGCATCCAGTTGTAAATATCAGAGGTAGTACTCTTTGCACTCTTTATAGTCGACGAAAAGATGTAGGTGAATTACTCCAAAAATAGGAGTGGCTTTTGAGGGGTGTGATAAAGTGCATTGTAAACTATGTATATCTCACCAGAAAAACAGGGATCAGCTTTTATCCTTCTAGTTTTGGATAGCTGCATTGTAGTGACTGCATGTACACTCGCTACCTCTCATCAGAACAAACAACAGAGAGCTGTGGCTCATCAGCACTAAGAGTGAGATCAGTTCTGGAAAGGTAGGTGTCATTGTTGATTCTATGGGTTGCCCTGGCTTGTATCTACTGCTTTGAAAATTCTCCTGAAAATCCTGTGCCATATTTACCTGTCTCAGGTACCTTAAGTCATCTCAAATAGATAGAATTCAAATAGAATCATAGGATCATACATGGAATTTTAGGAATTGTAATGGATCTTACAGATCATCTAGTCCCAACACCCCCTGCCATGGGTAGGGACACCTCCACACTAGACCAGGTTGCTCAAGGCCTCATCCAGCCTGGCTTTGAACACTGCAGGGGAATTGACAGGTGTCAGTGCTTACGCGATTTAGTCCTGCCCTAGTTCCTTCTTTACAGATAATTTAGTTGTTCCTCAGGTTTCACTAAAGAAACACTGAAGTTCTGATCATTTGTCTCATCAGAAGGCCCTAGAGCTGTTTGATATGTCCCAAGGTATTCATGACACACATGGGGCTATCAGATGTGACACAGGACAAGTAAAACAGAGAGTTCTGGACACTTGATATGGCACTAGAACTCCTATTTTGCTAACTGAATTAAACCTTATATTTCCATTGACTGTACAGGGGCTGGTATGGTGATTTTGTGAGGGCTAAATGTAGAATTTGCCATTGGAGAAAGATGGCCATTCAACAGGGGATAAGTGTATAATTAAATCTTTACTGTGCAATTCTGGGACAAATCCCATCTTTTTCAGTTAGCTCAGTGATCCTTCTTCCTAGGTAATATCCTAGCAAATGACCTACATATCCTTATGTCTCTTTTGAGATAAAATGGAAATAACATACCCCCATTACATGAAGATTTTACTACATACCGTGGCAGAAAGGTAAGAATAAGCATTTCTTTTCTTAATCAAGCATTTATTTTGCCACCAATGAAAGAGTGAATAATGTATATCCTTTCTAGCTTCATAGCAATATAAAAAATTTTCACTTTTTCCAACATGGTCAAAGGAAATTCATCACATGGAAAATCTTAACTTTGCTTTATGTCACAGAACAACTGCAATGCCACATGAACCTCAAAATATTTTACTGGGAAGTATGAAAGCTTTAAAAAAAGTGCTTTATTCTCGTGCACATGATACACCTGATTATACATCCTATGTATGAGCTAACCTATCCTTGAAATAGGCGCAGGAGTGTAAACAGTTCTTGAGGATTGCCTCTGGTCGCAGTGGAGGTAGATGCAGATTGCATCATGACCAGCTCCCTACTTGAAGTTTGGGCGTAATGGATAGTGCTGGGTAGCACAGCTACTATGCTCTATGAGGTGCCATGTAGTCACAATCCCTCAGTCATCTGCAGCAATGAACCACTAGATCTCATCACGCTTTGTTTCCTGATCATGCACTGAGATGGTGAGGAGACATGAACCCACACTACAGTGCACAGGCCTATAAAATCCACTGAGCATTATGGGTACCAATTTTGTCTTGGCAAACACTGCCTGTTGTCCTTATTTCTCCTGATGACCCGCATTGCTCAGAGACTTGTAAAGGTGATGCCACATTAACCCTATACAGTCATAGAATCATAGAATGGCTTGGGTTGGAAAGGACCTTAAAGATATCTCATTCCAACCCTCCATGGTCAGAGACAACTTTCACTAGGCCAGCTTGTTCAAAACCCCATCCAACCTGGCCTTGAACACTTCCAGGGATGGGACATCCACATCTTCTCTGGGTAACTTGTTCCAGTGGCTCACTGACCTTACAATTAAGAATTTTTTCTAATATCTAATCTAAACCTACTCCCTTTCAGTTTGAATCCACTCCTCCTTGTCCTGTCACTACATGCCCTTGTAAATAGTCTCTCTCCATCATGCTTGTAGGCTCCTTTCAGGTAGTGAAAGACCCTAATTAGGTCACCTTGAAACCTTCTCTTTTCCAGGCTGAACAATCCTAATTCTCTTAACCTTTCCTTGTAGGAGAGGTGCTCCATCCCTCTAATAATCTTGGTGACTCTCCTCTGGACTTGACCCCACAGGTCAATGTCTTTCCTGTGCTGGGGACAGTAGTGTAGAGCTTTATGGTAGCACTAGCTCAGGGCTGGCATGATGCTGTAATTGCTTTATAGCAATTTAGATTCTCAAAACCAACTCAGCTTGGTGTCTCTATACTATGCTGCATGGCTGCAAACATTTCCCTGGCTGACGGATGAATATACAGGATTCAAGCATTTGTATGAGAACATATTTAGACTTACTATGCCTAGAAATAAGAACTATAAGGTGGAACACAGTTGATGTCTGACAGTGCTGATCCACAGATGTGAGACAGAGAGTTATCTTAATTCATCTTGGTCTTTCTGGCCTGATTAAAGATTTAATCTTTCTAATTGGTGTATATTTGTGTCTTTATAATACAGTATCTCAAAATTCATGTATTCTGATTGGTTGAGGTCATTATTAACTAGACAAAGTTCTGCAAGTTAATATGAACCAAGATTTTTGTCATTAGAGGCTCACTCTACAAAGTTAATATCTCATTCTCAAATAAGTGTATCTTTTCTGATTTGCTGCTGCTGTCAGCATTCTTTATCTCTATGTCATTACCAGTCCTGGGAACGTGTTTATCTTCTGACCCTGCTTCTCATCCCAAATCCAAAGATTTTATCTGCCTCAGGCAGAAGTAAACACATCTTAACAGCCCTGAATCCCCATGGGAAGTTCAGATCAAAGGATGATAAATCCTATAAAATTTAATTTAGTTGATTATTGGTAGACAGTGAAGAGGAGTAAATGCACTCATGTTTTTGACAAAGAGAATTTAAGAGCAGTTTATGTCTACAATTATGCCTGGTGAGAATTTTTGCTCAGCTATCTTACTCTTTCTTCCTTGTTGCTCAGCACCTCCCCTTTATGAAAGTCTGTTTATTCCCCATCTCCCTCTGTCAAGCTATTTAAGTTTTCTTTACTCTCTTTCAATCAAAATATCTGAAATTTGCAAAAACTCCTACTTAAAGTGTTGTGCTAGTTTGTCTCATTTTTATGGAGACATGTTGGAGAGCTACCTCGTGGGCAGCAAATGCCACAGTTCTAATGAAAAGCAATAGGGAGCAGCAACGTCTGCAACCCACTTCAAGTTTTGCACCTGAAGATGAAGGGCACAGGAGTACAAACCCTGAGAAACCTGGAAGTATGGTAATGGGAAGGAGATAAATAAACACAAAGCAGAGAGCTTTGCTTTAAGAATGCATGTTCAGAGAGCAGGAGCTAATCAGACCAGAATACAGACATGAAGAGAACTGCTGCGAGTGCCTGCATATATTCAATAATGCTTACCAGTAATGACAGATGTCTCATCTTAGCTTTGTAAAGTTCAGAGCAGCTCTAATAAAGAGCTCTGCAGTGCATTTTTGTTGCCTTTTCTTTTTCTTTTTTTTTCCTATAGTTTTGAAGAAATTCCACAGGACTGGATAAAAAATAGTGTTAGCTCAGTGCTAAAAGGGCAAACAGGCTGACCTAGGCAGCTATACTGTGGTTGGTTTCAAATTGGTGCTAGGCAAAAAAGATAGAAAGGTTGACATAAAAAGCAAACCGCTCATAATAAAGAATAGAAATATTCTTAGTGATAATCAGTATGGTTTCCTATAAAAAAACCCTGTAGTGTGCCACAAAGCTACAATCAGTCTGAAAAAAGACTGTCAGTGTATGTCATTGTCTGTGGCCAGTTCTAATAAAAACACAGTCTAAAACTGGTAATGAATTTGGTAGCAGCAAAGTGCTGGAAGCCAGAGCTACCCATCTATTCAAGATGATCATAGTGTTGCAGTAAAATATAGGACTACTGAATATTATTTTGGTGATATTTCCTGCAGGAGAAAATACTTACCTTGGTGTGAATGATGCTAATTCCTGAACTGTTACTGTTTTTCAGCACAAGAAGTTGCAGCTACCTTTGCTTTAAAGTCAGGTTTAAAGTCAGGTGCTCAAGGAAGTTCATGCACGGTAACAAATAGAGTTATCAGGCTCCTAATGATCTATTCTCCCATTGATACTCCTGGGATGTTGCATAAAGCTCTCATTAATGCAAATGGAAATGTGAAAAGTACATGCCGAAATCAACAACTCCCCCTATTGTTATAACGGGTGAATGGTCCCCTTAGGCAAAAAGGAACATTACTGACTTTAATTTTCTCTTGACTACCTCCTTCTCCTTATGAAACAAATCATGTTAAAAAGTGTGCTCTTTTGGATTTGTTTGTTTTTTAAGTGGATGTTATGGGAGAAAGTGAGTGCAGAGGATTTATCAAAAACAACGTTCTTGTTACGACCTAGCTCTGACCCAGTGTAGCCCAAATCATCAATCACAGTGACAATGGGCCATATTTATCCCTGGTGCAGCTGCACTGTAATTGACAGAATTACATTTAGAAGAGATTTGCCCTATAGCTGTTTAGTAAGATGTCTGGGGTGACTATTAGTTGAAGTTTTGCCTTTCTCTGCAGCTTGGATTAATGCATACATTATGCAAAGGTATACATGCATTCAGTTTGCTACAGATGTTGCAGTCAAGAATTCTTGGATGTTTGCACTTTGTTGCTCCAAGTTTCATTATAATAGAATGTAATGATAACAGGGCCACAATCTAGTTACACAGTTGAAAGGTTGACAGAATAATTTGATTGTATTCTGCTTTTTTACCATAATATTCAGGTAGACTTTGTGGCTTGTAATAAATGCTAGGCATGGGATAGCTAAAATAGATAGCACTAATGATGTCCTAGAGCAAAGAATTATTGTTCCAAGATTTTTTATTACTGCATTTCCCAAACAAACAAACAAACAAACAAAAACACATAGAGAGAGTGAAAACTTATTTACATGGCTCTAGTGAAAGGGCAAAACCACTTGCCAGTGTTTAAGATATCCTGCTCACTTTACATACCCTTCTAAATTTAGATGCCACTCAATCAGAGCTATCAAAACCATTCTATGAAAGGAAGTCTTTCAAACTCTCTGATAGCATTAACAAACTGGATATGTTAAAGCTATATGGAGCTACTCAAAGTTTAAAAAGCAGTGTGTTTCAATTTTTTTATTTCCTAAAGAAGTAATTGCCTTTACATATTAGTCACAATCAGCTGCTTACTAGGTGAAATTGTTCTTAACCTGAATTAAGGGAAGTCCTAACATTGACTTCACTGGGGCTATGATTTCATCTTTATTATATTAATTAAATGCAATATGTCTCAGTAACAGAGCTCAGAATATTACACAGAATGTATAATCTGAAACACAAAAAGTAGAGATAAAAGAAGCCCTGGCTTATTACAATGCCCCTTGATACACATTTCATAGCTGTGCTACATCTGTATATAAATGTGGCCAGTATAACTTTCTAGAACTGAAAGTAGTTATGAATTTGATATTTAATAAATGCTCCATATATGTGAGGAAATAATTTACTAGTGATGACATTATAGTCCAGCTAAATAACTGGTTGTTTTCTCACCAATATGTAGTTGCATATCTCATAGGTTTCTATAACTCTACCACAAATAGTACCACAAATGGGACATTTGGAGTGATGGCATTTGTCTTCCCAAGTTACCATTGCACATGATGGGGCCCTGCTCACCTGGAGATGGCTGAACACCTCCTGCCCGTGGGAAGCAACAAATTAATTTTTTGTTTTGCGTTGCTTGTATGCATGGCTTTTGCTTTCCCTATTACACTGTCTTTATCTCAATCCATGGGTTTTCTAGCTTTTACCCTTCCAATTCTCTCCCCCATCCCACTGGTGTGGATGTGAGCAAGTGTCTGCATAGTGGCTGGCTGCTGGTTGGGGATAAACCATGATAAGGGGTTTCATAATTTTTTCTAATATCTATTAAATAGCCACTGTGTAAATGCTCATAAGTCATACTTCCATTAAAATTAATTGATGCATGTGATACTGTGCTGGTTTGGGCCAAAGTAGAGCTAACTTTCTTCACAATGGCTACTATGGGGCTATTTTTAGAATTTGTGCTGAACACAGGGTTGATAAGGCAGAGATGTTTTTGTTATTGCTGAGCAGAATTTACACAGAGTCAAGGCCTTTGCTATTTTCTGTACTGCCACACTGGCAAGGAAGTTGGGGATGCATGGGAGATTGGGAGGAGACACAGCTGGGACAGGTGACCCAAACTGACCAAAGGGATATTCCATACCATAGGACATCATGCTCAGTATATAAGGTGGGAAGAAGTAGGAGGAAAGGGGGACATCTGGAGTGATGGTGTTTGTCTTCCCAAAGAACCGTTACATGTGCTGGTCCCTGCTCTCCTGGAGATGGCTGAAGAACTTCTGCCTATGGGAAGCAGTGAATTAACTCCTTGTTTCGGTTTGCTTGTGTGTGCAGCTTTTGCTTTCTCTATTGAACTGTCTCTATCTGAACCCATGAACTTTTCTAGCTTTTGCCCTTCTGATTCTCTCTCCCATCATTGGTGGGGGAGTGTGTGAGCGGCTGTGCGGTCTTGGTTGCTAGCTGGGGTTAAATCATAACAGATACATGATACTGGATAGCATTTGATAGCTAATGCACATTACAGTCCTTGTGAGAACGATGAATTTTAAGACACCAGCTGACAGGACTTATTGCAACTAGCAATTCACCAGATTATGGTGAAAGTACAGCAGGGCTTTAAAACATTGATTAGTATGTGCTAGCCATAGGGGTTGAAATTAGCCTTTTTATCTAATGAGGACTGTATCAAAGACTAATTTTCGTGGCATGCTAAAGTTAGCAGAACTCAGCAAAACATTACTACATTTTCGCTCAGAGCTAATTAAACTAAAAGCACTGGGATAATATGCCCATATTTAAAATTTACACCTGTGTTTTCCTAGCAGATGTGGTAGCCTTGTGTTTTAACAGCATTTGTATTTTCTTAGAAATATTGTGCCTGACACAAACTTTACTGAGCTGAAGCAATGCTAGGTAAGAAAACAAGCCCTGAGATGTTACCCACAGTTGGCACTTTGAGAAACTGCCCCTCCATTCTCCTCCAGCTGCTCCTTATCTGCTGCCTCAGTGGTTGCTGCACCCACTCATTTATTCAGCCACAGGAGGTGCCTACCTTTAATGAGTTTAATAGCAAATCTTTGCTCACCTGGGTTGTGGATTTACAACTGACTGATCATCTGTGTGATGGTCAGTCAGAAAGTCTCTACTTTAGAGATAATGACAAAGATAAAAGCAAATTTGACAGAAAGTAATGTAGTTTCTTCCATCATACATATACATAGCTATGTATGTAGGGTATTCTTCATGCCTGGAAGTGTTCAAGGCCAGGTTGGATAGAGCTTTGAACAACCTGGTCTAGTAGAAGGTGTCTCTGCCCATGGCAGGAGGAGTGCAACTGCATAATCTTTAAGGTCCCTTCCAAACCAAACCACCCAACAAGACAAAAGGAAATGGCCTCAAGCTGAGGAAGAGGAGGTTCAGGTTGGGCACCAGGAAAACTTTCTTCAC
>NW_008668559.1:83151-86195 GCF_000695815.1 Acanthisitta chloris
GCCCAGGGAGGTGCTGGAGTGCCCAAAAAATGACTAGATTTGGCACTTAGTGTTATGGTCTCGTTAACACGGTGGTGTTTGGTCAAAGGTTGGACTCAATGATCTTGGAAGATTTTTCCAACCTTAATGATTCTATGACTCTACTATTCTATGATTCTATTTCTTTTGCAAGTACACCTCTGTATGTAAGTTATAATTCATCTTTAGTTTAGAGGAAAAAACTGAAAACAAAATCATAGGATGAAGTACCACAGAGCATGTACCTCAACTAGGAAGCAATATTGCTGAAGAGAGGCAAAAAAACTTACAGCAACATGAAACTGTAATTTGATGGTTATTTGGGTCAAAATTTATTCAGAGAAGACCAGAACAGTTTATACTTTCCTCTCTGTGACACTGTATTTTTCCCTAACTGTATAGCAGCTTGTAGAGTAATCTAGATTGGGAACTAGGTGAAAAATAACCACCAAAGGACATGAAAACAAAGATCCTTTTTCTTTTTGACTTGGTGAATTCTAGTTCATGACTAAGAAACATTTCTTGCCGGTTCAGTGGAAGTCATGGTGCCATGCAGAAGGAATTAGCAAGGTGCTTCAGTGCAGTTCAAACTATGCCTGGGAGTTGATATGGGAGAGATAGTTCATGTGGCAAGATGCCTTTACAATTATAGGACTTGGCTGGGTGAGGAGATAAAGAAGATCCATATTAACACTGAAGAAACAGGTTGACTTTTCTGTCTTCTTTCCCAGAGAAACAGGACAGAGAAGCAGTAAAGAACTCTACTAAAATAGTGAGGAGTGAAGTCAGAAAAGAGAAAGTACGCCAAACTGCATCATTGTCCTGGGCACTGAGAAGACTTTATAATGCTTCTGATGGAATATATTTTCCATGTTTACAAATAACCAAAGTCTGAGTTCTGCAGTTACCTTTCTTTTTCTATTTTCATGAATGTACACAATAAGACAATAGAAGAACCTGACAAACTACTGGACAAAGTCTATCAACAGCTAATAAGAGGAGCATAGCCTCTAGATTCCTCACAGGGAGAAGGAAATAGCCAGAATTTTTGTTGTCCTATGGGATGCAATTATGCTGTCCAGAACTAAAGAGTGACCTGTCACACCTGTCCTGTATATTGAATGCAAACCTGACGTCTGGTTTCATTGCAAGCTCCCTGCCTAAGATGGATATCCTAAGGCCGAATTCAATAGGCAGTCAACCACTACACCTGCCAAGAGCCAGTATTTTCAAAAGAATGCATGTCAGTAGATTATGATGTCTGTTTCAGTTAGAATCAACATTTCTTTTCTAGATCACTTAAAATCAAATACACCACAGTCCAAGAGATATATGCCTTTATTCCCAAACAATTTATAGCACCATTATTCTAATATGTGATTCTGACACCCAGAAGAATTTGGGTTAAATTTTCAGATGCTTCTGTGATGTTGGGTATTTAACTTCTTTGAATCCCGAAAGAAGAAACTTCAGGATTAATACCTGGCTATGTCTTCTCAGGGAGTAAAAGCAGGAACAATAAACTGCCAGCTGAAATATCTGAAATAGAATCAGTATTGCAAGTATCAGAGCTATGGCTCTTTAAAAGAGGCACTCAGAAAAAATTTAGAAAAGAATCTTTTAAATCTTATGTGACTTCTTCAGTGATGATTTAAAGGATGTCACTGCAGCAAAGGAAAACCACACTAATTTCCATGTTGTTTGGAAACTGTTTGCAATGACATTACAGGAAAACATACCAGTGAAGTGCAAAGAAATTTTTATTTTGAATTTTGAGGGATTTCACAGCTGACTATTACACTGTATACACAAAGGCAATAGGTTTATCTCACAGCTCATCTTTGTCAGACTAACAAGGTCTCCTAGACACCATGTCCCAGATTCATATTATTCTCTCTGCTTTTGTAAAGACCTCTAGGCTATCTGCATATATTTCTTTACTGGAGAGACCTAGGTTTCCCTAGAGAACAATTCAGAGTACCTAGAATCAGCACTGCCCTCTTATCAGAATTTGATATTGCAGCATGCTACAATAAAGTGTAACATCAGGTAAACTAGCCTAGACAGCTAAGATTGCAATTTAGGCATCTTTTTCAGGTACTTAAGTTCAGATGAAACAATCCAGGCTGATGACATTGCAAATGGCCATAATTATATGAAAAACAGTAATAACAATGAAGCAATTCTATTGCATATTATGGAAAACTGGCATATTTTATCATTGATATTATAAAATATGGTTCATTTTCTATTAAGTCAGTAAGAAACTCAGTGAAGCAATGAAAGACAAAATAATACCATACAGGATCAATCTGCTTTGTTATTGTGTTTGTTCTCCTGGACAGACCCTAATGAATTGTCTATAGGATCCTGGCAAATTGAGTAAATAAGGAGAGAGTGTTTTATGTGAGAGGGCAGCTGGAAGAATGGAGAGCTTGTATCTATTCCAGAGGAGAGAGAATAGGAATCAAAAAAATCTTGGGTTTTATAAGAAACTCAAGAAATCTTTACCAATTTGAATCTACATCAAATTATAGATGTATCAAAAATATTACATATTAATCCCCCGAATTATTATGCCATTATACATGGAGAGATGTGTGTGCTGTTGCTGGAATGCCATCTCATTGGGATCACAGAGATATAGTGCAATAGCTCACACAATTGGAGCACTGCCATGGACGTATACAGTCCGGGAAGGTGAAGAGCCATAACTGACCTTTATATGAGAGAACAGTGGGAATACATGGAGCTGAAAATTTATGCATTAGGATTAGACAGAAAACCAACACTGGCAACATCATGGTGGGTGCCTGTCCCAGACGACCTGATCAAGGAATAACAATAAAGGGACCTTCTTCAGAAAATGGGAAGAATCCTCACATCAACAGAACCTTGTCCTCCAGACCTTAGCCTCTTCAATGCTGCAGGGAAAACACAGCAGGGCACATATGATCCAGGAATTTTCTGAAGTCCATTGATGATTATTTTGTACACAGATGTCCCAGGTTGCAATGGTATGTATT
>NW_008668560.1:0-1374 GCF_000695815.1 Acanthisitta chloris
TGTTTAACATTGCAATACTTTGTTTCCTCCATTTTAGGATGCTTTGCTTGTTAGCTTCTTAATATTGTCACTGAGATCTGCCTTCACACCAGAAAAACAGTCAACAAGCTCAAGCTACACAGTGTACAGCTGCGTCCTATCAATATACATCTATAGCATCAGTATATGTATCTATCATACCATGGACACATGTACCATATCAGTATACATACGTACCATGTCAATATACCTCTACATCATACCGGTGTAGAATAATAGAATCACCAAGGTCGGAGGAGACCTCTAAGATCATCAAGTCCAAACATTAACCTGTCACTGCTGCAACCCCTAAACCCATGCAGAGATCACACAGTGTACAGCTGCGTCCTATCAATATACATCTATAGCATCAGTATATGTATCTATCATACCATGGACACATGTACCATATCAGTATACATACGTACCATGTCAATATACCTCTACATCATACCGGTGTAGAATAATAGAATCACCAAGGTCGGAGGAGACCTCTAAGATCATCAAGTCCAAACATTAACCTGTCACTGCTGCAACCCCTAAACCATATCCTCCAGCGCAGGATGCAGATGCCTCTTTAAATGCTTCCAGGGGTGGTGACTCCACCCCCTCCCTGGGCAATCTATGCCAGTGCCTGAACACCCTCATGGTGAAAAAGCTTTTCCTAACTTCTGATCTGAATCTCCCCTGTCTCAGCTTATGACCGTTCCCTCTAGCCCTCTCACTGCAGACATGGCAGAAGAGACCATACCCCACCTCTCTACAACCTCCTTTCAGGTAGTTATGTACAGCAATGAGGTCAGCCCTGAGCCTCTTCTCAAGGTTAAACAAACCCAATTCCCTCAGCCCTTCCTCATATGACCTGTTTGCCTGGCTACATTATACACGCTGTTATTAATACCGTTGTTACTGTTCATTTTCTTCATTGCTGTTTCTTAGTAAATTGTTACTATCTCAACCCATCATCTTTACCTTTTGTGCCTCCAGTTCCCTCTGTTCCACCGCAGGGGGAGGGGGTGGGAGAGTGAGCGAGCAGCACATGGCCTGAGGGGTTTCAGTGGAAACACCAAATCGGGGAATACCACTCCTAAACCTCAACAGCCTATCAGGAATTCTCACATCAGATATTTGAGATCGTTCTGCTTCAATGTGCATTTGAGTGTTGTGTATCACAGAATCACAGAATATTCCAAGTTGGAAGGGACCCACGAGGATCATTGTGTCCAACACCTGGCCCTGCACAGGACATCCCTGATAATCACACCATATGTCTGAGAGCACTGTCCAAATGCTTCTGGAACTCTGTCAGGCTTGATGCTATCACCACTCCCCTGGGGAGCTGTTCCAGTGCCCAGC
>NW_008668560.1:1545-53605 GCF_000695815.1 Acanthisitta chloris
CCGTTGTGAGGAAACTGTATACAGCAGGGAGGTCTTCCCTCAGTCTCCTCTTCTCCAGGCTGAACAGACCAAGTGACCTCAGCCACTCATATAGCTATACACATATATAAATACATACATATATACATATATATATATATACACATATATCAATGTGCAGTATATGTATATATCATATACAGATGCATGAATTCTGGTAGCTGCCCAAAACTAAGTGATTACAAATAAATATATGCCGATTATAAATAAATATATTCCATAATAGACATGTCAGGAAATTCTCACAACAATCCAATATTTTACATCTTTCTGCTTCAATGTGCATTTGAGTATTGTGCACTGCTAGAGAAATAACTAAATTCCTACTAATTTCTAGACACCCTGCTGTAAAGGAGGCTCAATGTCACTTTCTGAAGTTGACTTCCCAGGATTAAGGGCAGAATCCCATTTCCCTGATACCTTCTCAGATGATCACTACCATCAGTCCTGGGAATCAGCTGCATATGTGTGAGCCACTTCATTATCCCAGTCAACACTGTCCACAGTTCCCAAAGTGCCTTCACACCACCAACATGTGTCCAGCGAGTCCAGATGTTCTTATGGATTTACTTATATTGTAGAGTATATTTTATCTCAGTTAACAACTCAAATTTTCATTTCCAAAGGTCAGGCTGGATGGGGCTTTGAGCAACCTGGTCTAGTGGAAGGTATCCCTGCCCATGGCAGGGGTTGGAAGTAGATGGTCTTTAACATCCCTTCCAACCCAAACCATTCTATGATTCTGTGATTCTATGATTTTCCCAAATAAGCCCAAAGCACTTACCGCACTTAGAATCCTATTCTGGCACTCAGAGAAATATAAACAAGCACAAGCATCATGCCCAGAGAAGCAGGAGCTGCTCAGCCATTTGCAGCTTCCACAGGCACTGCAGCTGTGCCACCCACCCAGGGTGACCCCAGCACTGCCCCAAACCCTGCACAGTGAACAGAGCACAGGAATGGACAGAGGCAACACCCTGATGTCCCCATCACTGTCCCCACAACTCGGAGCAATTGGTTTTTAAGCGCTTTTGGCTTATACTGGCATCACCCAGGACAGCCCATGCTGCTGCCCCATGACATCTGCCTCACAGCCCTCACAGCCCTCACAGCCTGCAGAGCACAGCCACCCATGGAAAGTGTCCTTCATTCCCTGCCAACAAGCCGGCAGGTGATCACATGCCATACTTAGTCCTTAAAGGGAATTTTGACAAATTAATTTTCTACCACACTTTGTACTCAAGTTCCTCTGACACCAATTTCATTCACTAGCAAAAAGGCGTTTCACAGCAAATAATAACTGGTAATAGATTATCTACACTTCTTGCCATCCTCACCACCTAAGACAAGCACCATTTGCTCTCACATTTGTGGTGAACACATTTTAGCCTGTGGCCACCGTGCTGTACACAGGTTATAGCATATCTTAAGCATCAACAGAAGCTTGAGCACCGAACTGGCAAGAACAAAAAAAAAAAAAAAAATCTGGGAACTAACCTTTTCACCCTAGATTTTATTCCATCTCTCCCATGTCCTCATCTTCCTGTGTAGGATCGTGCCCAAGCATTCAGGAGGCTGCTTCCTGGCCTGCCTTATAATCACAGTAACCCCACTTATGGCTTTTTTCCCCAATTAAAATGTGCTTCCATTAATTTTCGTATCACTGACTTTTTTTCCAAAGGCCAGCCTTAAATTTTTTTAATGATGTAAAATATGTCAAGAACAAATGCGAGTCTTCTTTTTCAACACAAGATTTTGGCACATATGACTATGTGGCTTACGGAGAGCGGCTTTTGTCTTCCACATTGCCAGGTGCTTCCTCTTCTGTTGGATGAAACTACAAGGAAATAATGTGAAGTCCACAAACCCTCAGAAAATCTTTGGCCTCCTTTCACAGATTTTAATGTGAGGTCCAAATCCCAGTTGCAAGTTGCTCTGCTGCCAATTTTTTTTCCTTTAAAGTCCTCGTTATTCTTGACAGTGATGCTGAAGCGAACTGAGGAAATTCCACTAAGTACATTTTTTTGCCTCTCAAATGGCAATAGGTACATTTGAGCTAGGACAGTGTTATTTTGGGGGAATGGGAGGGTGTTGTGTGGAAGTGTTGCAATGCATTTGCCTTTTGGCTGCTTTCTTTGATGCACGACGTTGGCCTACCAAAACAGCTTTGATTTGATCTTGTGCATTCATCTCTCTGTCGTGTGTAAGGTCCTCCCGTTCTCCCTTTCTCTGTCCAGCTGTCTTGTCTGTTGGCTAAGAAAGAGGCAGCACAACATGTGGCTGACTCTCAGCTACACATATTTTGACTGTCAAGCTTCCTTGAAGTTGGCAGCAGGTTCAAATTACGAAGGTAGGGCTGTCAGACTGATGGATGGACAGGGTGATCATGGAGCCTTTCTTTCTTCAGGGAGGAAGATAAAACCTTGCCAATGTTTGGTCCTATGCTGTTCTCCAGGAGAACTGGATTTCAAATCCAAATGTCTGTTTTTACTTGTTTTTTTGATGCCTTTACTTAACTTGTCTCCTGCTGCTGGTGACACCTTTCAAACTGGCCGAATATTTCTTGTTATTTTCCTATCTTCTGGTCCTTGCTCTTCTGTGGTGCTAATCCAATAAAATGTGATCTCATTCTGTAAATCATTCCTCAATGTACAGGTTTGAAGTGAAAGGCTTTCTTTATTCCTTACAAAGATTCCAGCTGTTTTTTAATGCCTGGTTTTGTTCTTGTTCTATTTTTTGTTGATTATCTTAGATTTCTTCTTACACTTTTTGTGTTTTGAAGCAGACTCTACTGGGTTTACTTTCTAATTTGATAAAAAGCTTATTTGCTGCTTTAATTTATTCTGGATAAAAGTGGCTCTTGAAGCCCAGACTTCAGTGAGACTTTACAAAAGAAGTCCCAGGCAAGAAATAGCCCAACCTTTGGGCTGGGAGATTTCAGTGCTTTCAGACACCTGTTAAAGGACAAAGATGCTGGGAAAAGGCAGCAGAGGAGAAGGTGGCTCACATCCCTCTCCTATTGCTTTTAACCCAGATGAGAGGATACCCTTAAACAATCAATTCAAGACAACTTTAATGAAGAATTTGTCTGGGAAGTGGCCATGTGGAAAAGAAAAAAGGGAGCATGTACAAATACAGCCCTATTCCAGTTTCATTTAGGAAATTTGCAACTCATTTCTAAAGTCAACAGCAAATTCAGCTGAATGCACTGATAAATACAAACAGGAACTGTTACCTGAATGAGTGCATGCAAAAGGAGAATAGCAACTGAAGGCCATTGTAAAGGCTGGAATCAATGCACTCATACCACATCATTAATTCCCCTGAAAGACTGGCTGATCTTTGCAGGTAGCATAAATTAGTCTGCAGTCTTCTCCAGGCATGGTTGTTGTTTCCTCTGAGTATGAGGAGGCCCCTTCTTTGACTTCCAGCCAGTAAAAAAATGTTTTTTCCAGATAATGAGCCACTTCACATGAGGAAAATACTCTAGCATCCTGGATCTGTCTAAAGAGCATTCCGCATACTCCCGGCTCCTCAACACCCACACATGGTTATTTCCAATGCTTGTTCCATTGCACCTCAAAAAACTCTTGACTCGGTGTGATTGTGATCTGTCAGCCAGCTTTCAGGGTTTGTAATTGCATGGGGGCCAAATCATAAGACATAGGACTTTTGAGAAATGAAACTTCAAGTATGCATCATCAGTTGATGCCAAAATAACCACTAGTAGTAAATCCCTGCAAGGTTTTGTCTTTATTCCTTACCAAGTGAGTTATATGTGTACTGATTAGATCTACTGGCCACTGCAGCACGATCGTCATCTCCCATCAACTGCCACAGGAAGTCAGGAAGCCAGGACTGGTGGAACAATGGTCTTCAGAGTGAGATCATTTCTCTTCGTGCCCACACAAAGCATGGTGCAAGCTTAAATATGACAATTTAAAAATACATATTTTGGCAAAACAAGTCAAGTTGGTGACTAAGTAACTCCTGAGCTAGGGTTTCTCCACAGGTTTGATCATTTCATTATTTTTATGGGGTTTGACCTGCACAGTTGCTTTCTGCAGCTCTCCCTGGGTAATGAGTTAGTCCAAACCAGAGTTGCTTTATTGTACTCAAGCTATGATACAGTTTCACTAGGGTAGTCTTCTCATCATCCCCTTCAAATTCTGTGATATGGATCCACTTGCAACAGAGAGACTTCAGGATTCCTAAGTTCGCTGTGAAGCTTTAAGAAAAAATGGCAGAATCATTCTCTTACTGGGGAAGTTCTGATCTTCAAGACATAAAATGAAGGTTAAAAAAAATCCATTCTCATCCCTCAGACAAGCTCATAAGCTCTATCAGCAGATTCACATTTTGGTTAGGTTGAGATTGGTACAAAAATCAATGCGGGTTTATTTTGGGACAGAATTTGCACTTTTAAACTCCATCTCTTAAATACACAACATTAAGTTCATTACTGTTACGCTTTTTCTCTATGTTGTACCTTTTGTCTTTCAAAATACTTAACTCACAGCAAAATAAGGCAGATATTCAGTGACAAAATCATCTTGGCTTGCCAAGGCAAATTGCTTTGCTGACAAATGTAAATTTTGGGCCTTTTAAGAAAACCAAATAACTGAAGTGATAGATTTATATTCAAGTGCCATCAGTCTGCTACACCTGTTTGATATTAATACACAAGTGTTGCAAGTAGCTGTATAGCCATCACCTTGTGCAGCATCCCTTCAACTCTCCAGCTCCACAGAGGGCCATACAGAACACACAACTGTTTCCTGCTAACACTTAGGATGTTCAGTGAAATGGTCAGCCTGCTCTTCTGGATTGAGTTGATGACCCATCCATGAGGCAGATGGGTTCCTATGGAGCACAGAGGTTGTGGTCTTTATTGAATTATAATAAACAAAACAGTTATTTTGCAAAGTTGAGTACTTGCACACCAAAATAGAGAATAAGTCTGATTCCCATAACAGGCACTTTCATGTCAGACTGCAGCTTAAAGAAAAGCATCTGTTAGGTAATTGCAACAAATGCCAGAGCTAATTTCACATCTATGTGCTTGATTTTCTCTCTGGCATGGCTTTGGTTCCTAGGCACTTGTATGTCACTTCCTCATATAAAGCTCTAAAATTTCCTCATATAAAACTCTAAAATTCACCAAAATTCCCTGCTCTGGGTGTAAGAACACCTTTCAGACCAACTCTTGACCAACACCGGAGGTACTGCTCATCACTGTGCATCTTCTCAGGCTCTCTCCCTGCTGATGCTGCTCAGTTGTTACACCTGTAGAACTCTTTAAGGGTAAGGACCAACAGCCAACCTGTGCTGCCCTTTCCCCAAATCCTCCGAAGCCCAAGGCATCCGTTCCTGAAGCCACTCATGCACCTACTCCCTCTTTTGAGTGCCTGGACATTAACCTAAGGGGAAAAGCAGACAGGAGAACAAGGAAGGGAAGCATCTCATGCTTGAGGGTTTTGCATTCCAGAGAAATTATTTTAACTCTTAGTCACCTGTAGCAATCACAGCCACCCTAAACCAGTCACTTTGCTATTCTTAGCCCTTTTGGTAACCATTTCTGTTCAGACATATTTTCCATGGACAAACTGCCAGCAGTGGTTCAGCCACACACGTTGCTGACTGCAGTTGGCAATTTTTCTCTGCATACTTAGAGTGTCCATCTTTGATTCATGCCTTCGGAGGTCAATGTAGACCCTATCTGCCTCAGTTGTCCTTTTGCTCCTTCCTTCTCCCAGAAACACAAAGGGGGAAAGGTTAAAGTGCACCGGGCAGGATTGCAGTTCAAAGCCAAGGGATTTATGCAGAGCCAAGGAGCTCATGGGATGCAATCCAAGAGCATTTGCCCATGAAAACATGACAACCAGCCGTTGGATCGAGTGTCTCTGAGGATGGGAGAAGAGCAAGATTTGCCAGTGGGCTCACTGGAGGCTACAAGCAGTGTTGCCTAAAACTTGCCTAGTCTTGCATAGCTGAAATACAGAGCTGGAACAGTACTGAGTAGGGATTACTCATATGCTAGTGATGAGAGGGCTAAAAAGTAGTAATGACCTCAAGTGACATTAATCTAGACTGGATCCAGAACCCAGACAAAAAATACTCCCATTGAGAATACTGTATGTTAAGGACAAAAAAAATGCACACACAATAGACCTTTCTGCCACCTTGTCTTGCTTTTTACAGGAATGCAGTAACTTAGTACTCTGCATGAAAAGGTTATTTTTCACATGTACAGTAAAGGCTGCATTTTTTTAAAGTATTCTAGGAATAATGAAAATTACTGTGCCATCAGAAGTACTTCTTTTGTTGTTCTTATCATAGCTACTAGGCTGAGGTATTTAAGACAAGTGCAAAACAACCTAATTACTCTGATACTTTTAAATATACATAATAGATAAGTTTCTAATAATTTATTTTAAAAAAACACAGGATTTTGGTTAGTTTGCTAAAAAAGTACATGACAGCATAACTTATTGTTATTTTTGGATGCTACCAAAATATAAAAAGAACAAAAAGCCAACTTGCTATTAATTGGAAATTATACTGTTAATCTTTAGAAAGAAGGAATAATAAAAAACATACGTGGTCTTCATCTCTGGTTGTCTGATCTTTCTTGGTTTTTAAATAAATCAAACCCTCTTGTGATTTCCACTTGTAATATTAGAGCTTTAAATGCCTGGCTTACACTCTAGCATGAGTTCTGCTGGCTGCCAACTTGGACACAAACTGCTTTACACCAGACCTCCATAAGTTGCTAGAAAAATTAGTTCTGTGTTTTAACTGTCTTGTTTTTTACCGTGCCACTTCTGCTGGTTACATGACTTTTAATGAAAGGGAAAAATAAAATCATATGTTAAAGTTCAGAAGTTAGAAGTTCTACATACTGTTTTTGCTATTTAAAGCATGAGATGGTCAAAACCATCCTTTGTTTTGCTTACACCAAGGAATATGAATTGCAAGGCAATATGAATTAACCACTTCTTCCAGACTTCCAAGGTATACTTCTGCTAAAGACAGAGAGAGAAATATCTTCAGATTTTGTTAGCATTGTTCTGATATTATGGAGATTAGATGATGGGCTTTGAGTTATTGACAATTTAAAACTTTTTTTTGTAAACAAAAGGCAAAAAAAGAATAAAGGATTTAGACCTACTCATTTTATAGAGAGACCAAAAATTTCCCACCTAAGATGCATGTGAGAGCAGATACTGCAGCTGGCAATTTTTCTATTCATACTTAGTGTCCATCTTTGATTGATGCCGTCTGAGGTCGATGCAGACCCTATCTGCCTCAGTTGTCCTTTTGCTCCTTCCTTCTCCCAGAAACACAAAGGGGGAAAGGTTAAAGTGGCTGCCCCGGCAGCGCCCTGCTGCGGGTGCTAGGGCCGGTGGTGGCCTCGGGTGTGTTGTCATAAGGCCGTGAAACGTGAGCCTGGTGCCGTCAGTGACAGCGCGGCCTGCAGTGTCCCGGGGCTGGTGCCTGGCACAGGGCTGGGGAGGTAACGGCAGAGCCAGAGGGTCTGAGCATGTGGCTCTCTCAGCACACTGCTCTGTCTCGCTGCTGTGTGAGGGCCTGAAGGAGCTTGGGGCCCTGCTCCCTAGTGCTCAGTGAGGAGGAGCTGTGCTGGATGTTGCTTGGGATACTGACAAATTGGAGCAGCTGTCCTTGAATTGGTGGAAATTGATTTAAATGAAGGCAAGACTAAAGAGCCAAATTTGGACTGCTTCTACCTTCTCACTAAATATTATGTCCTCTTAGTTTGGAAGAACTTTACCTTACCTTCTCATATTCCGGATATTTTTACTTACTTAAAAATTTCAATTGTTCTGGAGCTTTGAAATGGTTTCCCACCTATACTGTCATGCTAGCAATTGAGTTCTTTTTGTGAGCAATACATGAACAAGCCTCTTGAGACTTTTGTTGGAAATAATGTTAAAAAATAATTAGAGTCAATTTAGTAATTTTATCTTCTTAGTTCTTTGCTGATGATCCGGATATTTTTACTTACTTAAAAATTTCAATTGTTCTGGAGCTTTGAAATGGTTTCCCACCTATACTGTCATGCTAGCAATTGAGTTCTTTTTGTGAGCAATACATGAACAAGCCTCTTGAGACTTTTGTTGGAAATAATGTTAAAAAATAATTAGAGTCAATTTAGTAATTTTATCTTCTTAGTTCTTTGCTGATGATGTGAAAGACTAGGTGAAGCTTTGGACAATATGTTTGTCAAAGTGTTCAAGTTAACTGAACTGTTGTATAGACTGAGTAGGATGTGAAGGAAGTGAGTTGGTGATGCAAAAATCAAACAGTTTAATGGAATAAGGGACCTATGTAACATTAGTTATTAAAAATCTGTTGAAAACTGTATCTATGTTGTGTCTTCATCACACAAGTGGTCAAGTTTTAAGCTCCAAGTTTTAAATTTGCATGTTTTTTCCCCCCAGGTTTTCTTCTTTTCCTGACAGTGTAGGAGTAGTTCTGAATTTTGGGGCCACTTGCAAATGGTGTACTCGTGTATTTTTGTCCTCATTTGCTATACTTCTGGGTTGGAGAAATTATTGCTCTAATAGGAGGGTTAGCTTAACTAATATTTTCTTTTTGGTAATTAGCACCCTTGTTAGTACCAAATAAAATTATTTTGTGGATCTTGCTTTTAAAAATGTGTATTTCTATACCATTTTGTAATCAAATGGTATGTAGGCAGCTTCCTAGGAGCTTTTATTTGGAAACAAGGTACAAGCAAGCAGTGTGGTTTTAGGGAAATGCTGGTGTCTCTGTGGGTTACCAGTGCCCTCTCGAGGTGAAACTGAAAGATGCTGCAGTCTAACAGCAGTAGTGGAACTGTCCTGCTGCCTGCTTTGAGCTTGTAAATAATCATATCAGACTGACTTTTGTAATCTGATCTTGTTGCTTTCTTGGACTGTAGGTGAAAACGCTAAAGAAGATCTGCAAGGCAAGAAAAGTCTGAGTGAGAAAGTTTCTCTCTATAGAGGTGACATTACACTGCTTGAGGTTGATGCCATCGTTAATGCTGGTAGGTTGTTATTTTATATTAATTGCTCCACCTTACAAGTCTGAACTTTGAAAAGTTACCTAAAACTGGTGTGTCCTGTGGAAATGTGTTGGAAAATCTGTTGGGTTTTTTTCTCCTCCTCAGTTTCTTTGTATTGCATCTCTTCACCTTGTGTGCTTTTACTGTCACAAGGCCTATTGTGAAACTTTTGTAGTATGGTCACCATGAAAAAAATTATGATCTCAGATCCATCTTTTGTGTTAACCTGAGTCACTGGGAAGTCACGCTTCATATCGTAGAAGGCTCAATTTTGATACTAAGTTAGTGCAATACATTGCTGTTTGTTTTATAAATCAAACTGTTTGTGGACTAGGTAATGTAAAATCTTTCATCCCAAGGTAATAGGCAAAGTGAATTTGTTTCTTGTGCTTTGCATATTTACTTTCTTGTAGGAGGTTGTATTTTGCAAATTTTTGGTCATGACCTACAGAGTTTTAGTTTCTTTTCTGGCTCACTGACCTCATCTCCATGTATGCAGCTGAGGTGAAGAACTGTTCAGCATCTTCTGACAAAAGGAGGGAAATGCCTATGCAATTAATTTATGTGTGCATGCAGCTATAGTAAGCTAATTGAGGAAGACTATGGTCTTTCTCAAAATGGTTTTCCCCCTGTGCACAAGCTCCCAGCCAAACCTTGCTTGCACTCCCCACCCCAAAAAGAAAGTGGTCTGTGTGTCCTGAGGCTGGAAGTGTTTCCCCCCTCTAGTATTTAGAGGGCATTGTCCTTAGGAGTACTGATGAATTGTAAGGAACTAATTTTTTTGGTGATATTAATTTATTGGAAGGAAACACACTGCATTATCTTCCCTGCGATGGAATGAAGTGCAGAGATTCCCAAGGCTGTATTGGTAAAAATGGATGTGTTTGCTTACCACAGTAACAGCTACGTGGAGCTACTGGTTCATGTCTGTAAAGAGCAGAGGAATGCTGGCTCACACACTGTAGTGGTTAGGGAAGGCTCTTCAGTTGTTTGATGTTGTTTCTCTCTATATAACTCACCACTTTACAGTCGAGATCTGCTAGTGCATTTTGTGAGGTTACAGGTAGAATGCTTAGTTTGAAATGTGTTCTTGCACTCCAGGTATTCCCATGCAAAAGTTTAATTAATCTTCCAGTTTACTGATGCACAAAAGCTTTCCTAAATTACAAACAAGACCGCAGCATCCAGGTAACATGATCCCTTCCTTGTGTCAGTGAGGCTTCTGAGACTTTAATATTTTAATTTTTTTCTCATTGTTTTTTAAGACGATTTTTCCAGTAGTGCTTTTTTACTTATTGCTTTGCAGTAAGTCAATATTAGCATACTTCTCTCTATTTATATTTAGCTTCTCTTTGTTCATAGGCCTCTCTTGAATTACAGGCTGGAGCTAGTTGCAGATTAGCTTCAGAATAAGAATACGTTGGGTTTTTTTGATGTAAAGGGGTTTTCTCCCTTTCTTCTGAGATGTCCAAAAACCTGTAGCCCAGACTGCCAATGACATTATCTGCCTGCAAAATTGCCTGCCATCCTGGTGGGAAATGCATCTCTGAGTAGAAATAAAATAATAGAAGCTTATTTAAATCAACAATTGTTAACATGCAGTTTTGAAAAAAAAGGTTTAATGGCTCAAAACAACACAAACTGAGTCTGAACGACCTAATGAAGGGCATAACACCCTGAAAGTATCTAGAAAGCTTTTGGCAAGAAGGAAGAAGTTGTTTATACCATTTTCTTTTGTAAATTGGATTTGAGTTTAATGAAAGATTCAGATTAGATGGTGACAAAGCTACTTTCTGGAAGGAGGATATTTGGACTGTGATACTTTGGGCTGACATGTAGCAGTAGTCCTAGGGCAGGGCATTGGTACTGATGGATTCTTGAGATTCTTCTAGCTCTTTTGTAATCTATTATAGTTCCTACAGTGCATAACTATAATGAGATGTTGGTAAATTTAGGTTAAAATACTAACCTACAGTTACCTTGAAAAATCAAATACTCTCTATATGCCAATGCAGCAATTACATTTTAAGTGTAAGCCTTTGATTTTTCTCATGGATTCAGTGTTAGTTTTTTCCTGTTGTGGCACCGAGATTCTTTTTAAACGAAACAGCTTCACTGAAATAGTGTCTCTCTCTAGATGGTATCTAAACCCATGTTTCTGCATGCTATGATGCTTTTGCCAAGAACTCCATTGTTTTTCCTTCTGCAAATGAAGTTATCCAAGCCTCAAAGGGATAAAGCAACAGCTTCCCATGTGTATTTTGTATAAAATACAGCCTATTGAACATGGAATAGGAGACAGGCTCTTTGGAGGTAAACCTGTGCAAGTTCAGTTTGTATTTCATGCTTTTCAGCTACCCCAAATATGGATGACTAACTCTCTGACTCAGGGCTTGTGATGGGTAGGAAAAAGGAAGGAAAGAAAAGACCCTCTGGAGACTTCCTCTCTGAATTTAGAAATTCCATTAACTCTGTCACGTAATGAATAGTTTAAGATACAGCTAGTCATATCCAAGTGAAAGCCACAGGAAAACAATTATAGTTTGAACATTTACATTGTTTTATGCAAACAAGCAAATATGCAAATGCTGGGGCTGTGGTAGGGGTTCCAGGTCATGCAAAGTGTCTCCAGATTTGGAAATGAACACTGGCCAAACGCATTGGCCAAAAAATGTATGTTTTCTAATACCTGTCTGTGAGGAGATGAGACATAAATAGACATAAATGGTGATCTTAAGTAGCTGAATACCAGGATACTACTGATGAGCACTGCTGCAAAAGGATCCCCCTTTGTCTTAGACTTAATAGACAAACCAAATGGTATTTACTTTAAAAAAATATTTTACCTGTATTTTATGCCAAAAGAGGACAACTATGGAAACAGTGGAAGAAGGTTTGTGCCTTTGCTCAGTGTCAAATGAACCATATTAAAACAGCTGCTTTGAAACCATTAAGATCAGAGTGAGGATCTGAGATGCAGTGAGAGGGAGAAGGTAGGTGAAAAAAGGAGCTGATGTGCCATTTTGCTGAAATCAATGTCAATTATCTGCCCTTGTAAATCTCTTTTCCTTCCAGAATGGTTTCCTAAAATGTCCTTGCTACTGATTGCATAAAAGACAGGTATTGGTTTAACTTGATATTTTGCCTAAGGTATCCTGCAATGTCATTTCTTTCCCCCTTTTTGTAAGGATTCAGGGAAGGTTTGTACAAAAATCTCATTTTTACTCCTATATCTTTTTCTGCTCTTTCATTATTACACTCCAAGAATGTGAACAGACTTTCCTTGAGGCATATACTTACTGCATAATCCATGATAACTGGCCTTTTTAACAAATTAAATATTCCTCGATGTCAGTTCTTCCTGATGCCAAAAGTGCTTCAAGCACCTGGAAGCCAGATAACCACAGTTAGCCACCTTCCAAATAGCTTGTGGGAGCTGAGCTCGGGGGGTGTGTGGTGTGTCTGTGTTCAGGGGAAGGAGAGGGAAACCAGTTAGTCCCTCTGCCAATGCCAAATACAGAAATAAGCCCTAAAAGCCTCAGTAAGGTTTGAAAAATGAATTATGCAATATTTATAGTATCAATTAATTGGTAAAGACTAAATTTCCAATGCATTTTTAATAAATAAATGGAAAAGCATGTCACTATTTATATCGTAGGCAGTAACTCTCTAAAGTACATAAAGGATTGGCATTTTTGGAGTGGGTGTGATGTGGATATTAATGTACCTGATACACTTTAAGCAGCAGCTCATTCCTACTGACCCCAGGTATGCATTCCCTTCCTATCTGTTAATGAGTCTTACTGCCCAGTTCTAAAATAAGGAAACACATACTAACATGCTTGTGATGGAGTTCTTACTGGGAGCATGAGTGAGGGGAAACAATTACGTGGTGGGGAAAAGAATTCTCCTTATTTATTGGAAGGAGGAGGATGATCACTTGCGGAACACTAAAAGATTACATTTGTTTTTAGCTTTGAAAAATGTTCTTGGATATCTGTACAAAAGCACAGTTCTGAGAACAAACCTTTAGTCTTCAGGAAGCAGGAAGATGATCAGTTCTATTCAATTAGCTATTTCTGGTAATAAGTCTATAGTATTGTTTCTAAGTTGGCAATTAGAGGGTTGCTACAGTTATAGCAACTAGGTGGCTTCCTTTAAAATGTACTTGTATGCTGAAATCATCTCTGATAGCCCCAGATCTGGGAGAGAGACTATCACTTTTTAAAGAGATTATCTTTTTCATATGAGAAAACAAATGGGAAGTAAAATCTTCCTCTGATAAGTAGTGCCGAGAGTTAGTGAAGAAAATAATTAAACAACTTTTTATGTCCCTTTTCCACTCTGATTTTAGAATACAGTTACTCAGCCTCCCACTGCTCAAGAAGTGGTTTCATCTGCAGGAAACCATCTACATATTTGCAGTGAGTTGCTTCAGATGGAGGGGCTGGTTTGGCAGGCACAGGCTGCACAGGTCCCTCAGCTCCCTTGGCATACTGGGTAGGGCCAGCTGAGGGACGTGGATGGGAGAGTCTTTGGTTTGCTTTGAGAGTCAAGGATGTTTTCATGCAGTGAGTTACAGCTGGGTCTTTTTAACAGATTTGAGTTTGAAATGCTTGTCCTGCTGTACCTGCCTGTACCAGTACTGTGAGCGTGTGGAACTGGGAAATGTTCAGTTTTGAATATGCTGTGTTTGCACTGCAGGGCTGATTTTGGCTGGAGCATCTGCATAACTCAACTTAGAGGATGAAATAGCTATTTTCATATCAAGTCTCACCTTTCCTAGTGAAAGATGCCTTTCCTCCCTCAGGCTTCCGACTTCCCAACTGTGTTTCAGTATCTAGTGTCACAGCAATATTTTTTATCTGGTTCTCTTAACTGGAGATAGCAACAGATTTTCTTCCAGACTCTTCCTGGCTTTTGACCTTGAATTATAATCTGATTGTTTAACTTTCTGAGGCATCCCATTTTTTCAAGTCCAAAATTAGACATCAAGGTACAAGTGCCATGTATTGATACTGAGAACTGAATATTTTACCAGTGAATTACACTTAAAGGAGTGTGTAAGTATAGATGGTGTCTGAACTATGCCTTTCCACACAAACAGCTTGTTAATGTGTAATCAGTCACCACAGTTGCCTTGAACTTGGTGCTTAATGAACAGGTGGGGGAGAAGGATGGATTCTAATCTGGAGCAGATCTGACATCAGGCAATTTCACTGATGGCTAATCCTTTTCATTTGGCAACTTAATTTATCACACAATTTTCATCTTGTAGCTTCTGAAGCAGAAATTACTTTAGAAGTGGCCTGTCGGAATATTATGAAGGTATTGGAGTCAGTCACTCTGTATATACTTAGTCTCTCACTTCTTATTTTACAGTGACCAGTAGTTCTTACTCTGGAGCTCATTTAAATTATTCATCAATAATTCACTATAAAACTAAGCCATTTAACTGAAATGTTCCTACTATTGAAAGCAGAATCAGCAAAATATAAAATCTGCCCTTAAGTTGCTTATAGGATTTTGACATAAGATGTTTGAATTTATTAACATCGATTTTGCTGGGGGTTTTGGTTTGCTGGGGTTTTTGCCTTTTCTTTTTTTTTTTTTTAACTTGATTTGAACATAAATGATTGCTTATACTGGGAGCTTCTTAGTGAGTTTGCTGTCCAGTAGGATGTTTTGTAAGTGTATTTTAAATGTTTTCTCTCCAGTGTATAGATAGGGAAGCTGAAAACTTTGTGTTGAAATCCCTTGCATAGAGTCATCTGGCATCTGCCTATGTAACTTACACTGTTGTAATTTCCTCCAGGAATAGAACCAATATTGCTAACAAATTGTTGTTAATTTGGTTTTCATCTTTACTGTGAGCAGACTGTGGTGTTAATCAAAGGTTTCTCGAGTTAATTTACAGTTGGTGCAATTACACTTGTGTGTAAAGCCCCAGACTAATTTATATATAGTCCTCACTTATTCATCAGGAAAGTCAATGTTAATAGTTGAGGGAATCAGTCATGCTCAGTCGTGACATTTGTGAGCAAGTTTATTACTGCTTTCTGTGCAAAACGCTGTAACTGTCGCTGGTGAGTAGTACATGTGGTTAAACTTGCCCTCTGCTTTTGGTCTAATTCCATTTCAATGTTGTTCTTCCCTGTAGTGTAATATTCATTTGGATGAAAGCTAGAAATCTGCTGATAGTGTCAGTGATCAAGAGAACAAAGCAGAAGTGCAGCCAGAGGTGCCTTTTAATATAGGTACATTGCTGTAGCTGCTGCCTCAGTCCAACACCATTTGCTCTAAGGATGTGGCAAAGGCCTAAGACTGAGGAGGCTCACTCAGAATTGCACTGAAGCAAGGATGGTTGCAATACACTTTGAAAATCTCAGGTGTAATTAGTAGAACTCAAAACATAAGGATAAAAAAAGAAGGGCTTGGCAGTGCTGCAGACACATGGCAGGGATGAACTTTTTTCCTTGTTCTGGGGTGCTTTGTGGGGGAACTGAATTGTGGTGAAAAGCTTTCAGTATGCACGGGTGTGCTTCCAGTTGCGTCATGGGGCTTCTGGGGAGGGGGGTGTGCCAGACACGGGCCTGGATGCTAACCTGCCACATCAAGTGCAGTGCCAGGAGCTGAGAGTCTCAGGTGATGGAATGAAGACCCAAACCTTGCATGCCTCAAGGAGAGCTTTGCTGATCAGGCTGCCATATGGCCAGATACTGCAAACAGATAGGCACTTCATGTTAATGATAATCAAGTAATGATTGCAAGCAGTGGGATGTGAGTGTTCAATGACTTACTGAGAAGCCATAAAAAAAGCAGTAGAGAAGGAAATATACTTTCAATGGGAACAGTGCACTCAAAAGGCTTCTTAAACTAACAGATTGTGGGCTGAGGCACCAGACAGACAGCGTGTTGAGCTTCAGAGCAGTGCTATTTGACTTCCTGCGTTATTCCATGCTGCCATAGAAGTCTGAGTGGAATGAGATTAGGATGCCAGGATACTGAAGTATTTAATATCCAGTTACCTGAAATGGATTGCCCAGAGAAGTGGGTGGCCCATCCCTGGGAGTATTCAAGGTCAGGTTGAGTGGCACTCTGAGCAACCTGCTCTAGTGGAAGGGGAGGGATTGAACTAGATGAACTCTGAAGGTGCCTCCCAGTACAAACCATTCTGTGATTCTAGGAAATATGCTGGCACAGTTAATGGCCAGCTCTCTTCTCTGACAGGATTCAGCATAGTCTTTTTGTCTTCTGAGAATGTAAAATGAGCAAGAGAGACGTTTTGGTAGCCTAATCTAACCGGATAGTCTGTAATACCTGGATTTATTTACCATCTGTTTTCAGTTTTGATGCCTTCAGGCCACTGTCTTTACTACCTAGATCAGTATGCTCTTATTTTCTGTGCATCCGTTATTGAACCTGTTTATTGTTTCTGAGGCCAATGTGATTATTGATCCTTCATGCCATGGTGACCCTGTACCATTTATGTGTGCCTTTTCTAGAGCAAACCAGCAGTATATAGGCAAAATACCTGGAAAGCAGCAATTTCTTAAAAGTCTTCAACTTCGCTCAGTTGGGAAGTGTGAGGTGGCATTGAATGCCACGATCGCTTTCTGACAGCAGGTGGCAATAGTGCCCCTATTATCGTGTAACTGCTTTTTGGCCTGGATACCTTAATTTTCCTGGACATAAAATCCGTAATGACTTCAGCAGAGGAACAAAAATGCATGTATTCTAAGCGTGTTTTTGGGATAGGCCATCGTGCTTAGTGAACGTCAGCTCCATTTCATTATGTGTGTTCAGTGTGTGAAACAGACCAGGAGACTGACATGGTTTGGAAGAACTGTAAGCATCTGTTTTACTTCACAGAGGAAAAGATCTCAGAAGGACCTTGCTATCAGCCTGTCTCATCATACCTTTGACAGTCCAGCTGTCATCTTGAGTGTACTGGTGGGTCAGTGTGGTATAAGGAACGACTCAAGGTCGTCTTGAACAATTATGCTTCGTTTCATAATATTAAATCCACTTTTAATCAGGACTTGTGGGGGATTATCTAAAGGATTGTGGGTTTTTAAGCTGATAGTTGCAACAGTGTGTTTCAGTCAAGATAGGCATTCAGCATCGTGGTTTTTCAAGCTTTTGCATTTAAAAAAACCCCCGAACCAGTCAAGTGATTGCAAAGCATTGGGACACAAAAGAGAAGACTTTGAAGTTTCTTCTCTCTGCAACACTTAGAAAATCTTGGCAGTGAGAGGTCAGCCGTAGTGTTAATATCTCCCCCTCACAGTTCTCTGTTCTGGATGTATTTGTTGTTTCCTCCCTCTTTGTAGTAACCGTGAACACATTGGGCTGTTTGGGGTTTGTATAGATGCTGACTTGACATGATCTCAGTCACTGCAAGCAGTACAGTAAGGTCAGCATGGCAATTAGTGCTTCTGTGTGCAGCATAATCCAGTTAAATATATGCAGTTAAGTATTGAATAGGGGAAGATCAGCTTTGATTGGAACAAGTAAGCTTTGGGTTTATCTCATCTAATTTACTAGATGGCAGAAAATGGGATAACTACTCACCAAAGTAGTAGTGAGAGTTGATGTTCAGAAGTGCTGTTGTGTAACTGTCTGACCCTGTCTGTCTCCCCTGCCTTCTCTCTGGGCAGAAGACATTGCTTTTCCTTAACTCTTGTGGCTGCTCAGTATAAGACCAGTGCTGTCTTCCACACTTCGTTAGGATTTCAGATTTGCCTAGTGCTTTGCCATTTCCTGCAGATTTTGAGGAAGCTTTTGAGAAACGGTAGTCCATAGAAATACAGTTTCCATTACTTGTTGCATCAATAATTATGGACTGTGAAATGCAGTTTAGGTTTTGATTTGATCTATGGCTATTACAGCAACTGACTTTTCTGACAAAAGGAAGACATTGGTGTTGCAAAACCACAAGTTGCTTTCTTTAGGAATTCAGAATGCCTCTTGCTTCAAAATTAGTATTAAGGGTATGGCTTGGCTTTAAAAATGTGGACTCCAAACCCTATTACGTGACCTTCTGTCACAGTCATAAGAATTAGTAATGGCAGCTAAATGCACATCAGAGCCTGGTGGAGCCTTGCAAAAGCAACATTTGCTTATTAATCCAAGCACAATGGCAAGTGGTGTTTGCATCATGTGCAAGGAATAGTCACTTAAATGTTTATATACCATTGTTCAGAGTTGTGTTGTTTGGATGTGTTTCGGAATTGTTTTAATTACAGTACTGAAGATGCTGCAAGGCCCTGTGCTTTCCTCACAACTGAGGTGATGAGCTGCTGCTCCTGTACATCCCCCATTTACTGAGAGGTGACAAGAACATTCAAGGTTTGTTTTAGTATCTTCTGCCTGGATTGTCACTTGCATGGTATGCTTGAATGGCCAAGAGGGGATGTGAGTGGTCCTGCTCTTTCCTTCTTTGGGATACCCTTTCCCTAACACTGCTGCCTTGGCTGCAGATGAACCTTCAGGAGCTCTGCAGCTTCTTGTCAGAGCTGTGCTGAAGGACAGGCAGAGTCACAAAGAAAAGATGACTAGGCTCTTGTAGGACTGATGTTGTAATGGCCCTTGTTCTCAGTTGGTTTCACCAGTGATGCCTTGAAGCCTGAAGCTTTTATTGCCTATTGTCTGAGTAGCTGAAATTTGTGGGGAAAAACACTGATTTGGAAAACTTCTTAGGATTATTGCTCCTTTTCTCTTTTATCACTTGCATGTCTCTGCTGCACTAACTTTAATCTGGTGTACAACATGAATCACTTTAATCTATCTCTGTAGCACCTTCATTTTATGCTTTAAAGCTGGTTTCTGTAGAGTAATAAATAGAAATAGTTAATATCTGGCATGCCTAGTTGTAGGCTGCCTCAAAAAGATGGTTCTGTCAGCTATATTTGATTTGTATTTAGAATGTTTTGCATTGCAAATCTATGTTAGAAATGCTTTTTAAATTTAAAGTGTGAACCATATTGCTTTTTCAAGGGAACTGTACTCTTGTGTCATGTGAAATAAATTTTTATTTAAGAAAGAGGTGGTATTGCTTTCAACTCTATCAAATCAGGTTATAGAGAAATCTAAGTCTTCCCAGTGACTTGATATGCCAGATAATAGTAACTGGCAACCTGCTTCCTTTACATTTCTGAGAATTTGTGGTATATAGGCTATTTCGGAGGAGCTCTTTTGTCATCCTGTCGGTTTTAGTCCACTTTGAAGTGATTATGTTGAACAGTGTGGTCCAGGTCCCTACTTGACTAGTTCTGAATTTCTGCAAATCTGAGTCCTGATATTAGTCTTTCTGAAATGAAAATCGAATTTCGGACTGATTCCCAGAATAGTCAGTCAGTGAAGAATGGGCCATTCTACATGCAGAGTTCACTGAACCATGTCAAGGAAACTAACAGAAATCCAGAATTTATTCACAGCTTCTTATTTGGAAGGGTCTGAAACAATTTTCTTTTTTGGTTGTCCATTACCTTAAAAAAGTAAAACACCTGAATCTACCCTGGGGGAAGGGTGGACCAGGACAAATACTCATTTCTTAGTTTTCCTTTGATTCCTTGGATGAAGGCATCCCTGAATGCTGCAGGCCAGACGATTTTTGCCTTGTGTCACTGCAGAGCTTTGCCAACCAGCAGTTCTAGCCTTGGCTGGGATCCAGATAGTTATAATTTCTTTCTTTCTGCTTTTTTTTTTTTCCCTCCCTCCACTGCTAGATGACAAATACAGCATTTCAGAGAGATGAGTGATCAGTATTAGTGCTGTTTCACCAGAGTGATTTTTCTACCTTTTCCCTCCTTTCTGGTAAAAAGAACCTGCTTAGTAGGTGCAAACTTGGAGTTTTGGCAGGGCATAGAGCCCAAAGACTTCAGAGGCTGCAACTCTAGTTTAGACTAGTCTCCAAAACCAATAATAGATTAGATTAGATTAAAATAAAAACTGTTCCTTAAATTTCAAGTGAATCCCCTGACAGGCCAAGGGGTGTTTTCAGGTGGGAGTACTTATCTCTGTAACTCTTATCAAAAACAGAGCATAAGGTTTTGGTTCTTCACTTTTTTCTTAGTGCCCATGTCCCAGGGGTTGAGTTATATATGGCTTTCTCCTGTTCCGTCCTGCTGGCATCATCAAACCCAAACCACGATTTGAGGCAGAAAGCTGAGCAATATCTCTGCTGCCTTCCTCTCCTGTCCTCTAGTGCTAGCACCCAGCAGAGCAGCTTGTGCTCACTGCAGCCTCCCTTTCTAACCTTCCCACCCTTATCCTTAGGGAGAAGGATGTCAGAGGGGGAATCATACGTGGTGTTGCCTTTTTTCCTTAGAGCTGTTACTGGATGCAGCCTCCTAACTACGAATTGATGTCTCAAATCTTGCCCCTCAACCTGTGCTTTCAGCAGACAGGGAGGCTGTGATGATGTATTTAAAACCACATTTTTTTTATTTGGGCCAGGGCTAATCATCCAGGAAAGATGAGTTTTGTTCCTATTTCTTGTCGGCCTCTTTCAGAGAGCCAAGGCTGCTGTGCTGTGCCTGGGGGTGAGTGTGAGCTGGATGGCTCTTTGGAGTCTCTGCTACAGACACCAGGCCTCAGGAGCCTCCCTGGAGCGCCGCTGGAGTCACTTCATATTTCATAATTCCCGGCTGACAATTAAGTCAATTTGCTGGTGCAGGCATGATGGAGCTAAGCTAGGACATGTTCCCTTTTTAGCCAAGATAGGGAGTGAAAAGCTCACTCTTCTGCTTTGATCGAATTGAAAACTAAAGCATATCATTACCTGTCCCTTGCTTGGAATGTGGATCAGACTTACGACTGGCACTGCGCTCTGGCTGGACTTCCTGCTCATATTTTCCTTGTTTTTGTATAATGGGAGGAGGACTCAAGGCAGATGTGCCTTGATGTTGGGTGCAGAAGATGGTGAAGCATTGCTCCTCAGTATGAAAGGATCCACCTATGAGCTGAGGCCCCTGGAACTCTAGTGGAGGACCTGTTTGTGGGAGTCGAGGAAGGACATAGGCTCAGGATCCAGGGCCTTAGGAAAAGGGGAGAAGTATTTTGGATCTGTGCAAACTAAGTAGTTTCTGTCTTCCCTACTGTGGTCTCCTGGGTCAAGGGATTATTTTTAAATTCTGTGGCCAAATGCAACGTTTGTCCTGCTAGAAACATTGCTTTGGCTTCGATTTTTTTTTTTTTTTCATTTTTTTTTTTTCCAAAACTTCTGTTAAACAACATTATCTTACACAGTCTTGCTAAGTTAATAATTTAGCAATTATAATTGTTCTATCTTGGGTCTAATTTCTCTCCAGTCTTGGCATGAGCACAGTGCTGCAAATGTGGACATAGTCTGGTGAAATGGAGGATGATTTAACATTCAGAAGTGGAATTTTGGATGCTTTGTGGTTGTGGTGAAATCAGTTCATGGATTGGCTTATACTTTTTTGCTTGGGGGTGTTATACCCTAAGACATGGGCTCTTTGTAGTTTTGTTTGTGTTTTTAGCATGATAGTTCATTCTCAATGCCTCTAGTGCAACATGCAATATGTGTGTATATTTGCACTCTTTGTATTTTGCTTTTTTTTTCTTTAATTTAGGTTCACTTTTAAGTGTTTCATCCACACCAGCTAAGGAACTGGTCTGAACCATCAGCAATCTGCTTGGCATTGTGCAAATACTGAAGATAAATCCTATATAATGAGCGAGACTGAGGAGTTCCAAGTTATGATCCTGAATTCCGATCCCTTGTCAGGGCATATAATGAATCCATGAGTTGGGTGAGAAAGAAAATGTGCATAAAAACTGGAAATAAAATCAGTTGCTGAGCAGCCTTAGGCTTTTAATTCAGCTTTGGTACAAGCTGGTCTAGGTATCCCAGAGGGCTAATTCTTAGCAAGACTGAGGTAAAGGTATTAATGCAACTTCAGTGGTGCACACGTGAAAGGACTGCTTTGATATTACACAAGTTTCTTTCAATTATATCCTCCTTTAAATGCTTTTTTCTTTTTCTGGGGAGTATCATAATTGAATTTCCTGCCATGTAACATGCATGCTTGTGTGAAAATAACTGATGGGAGAAGGGAATGGCAAGAAAGCTGCTGGAAGAGATCGATTATGGGCCTTTATTACCTTTTTTTATACAGTACAACCTATGGCTCCCTTTTTTCTTTTGAAAAACCTTGCTGGGACAAGCTGATGTGTCAATGGATGGATGTAGGATTTCTATTCTCAACTTAGGTCAACTGTTTTGTTTTAAGAATCTGGTACTTCCAAAGCATCTTTCTTCTCCTTAGTCCAAAACATTTGTTTTTCAGAGTGCACAGGTGACTATTTTTGGTACTAGCACGTTGTTCCTCTGAAGTTTGATACCTGCCTCCTCAATGATATCTTGCAAGTGTGATGAAGATATTGATTTTAAGTAAGGCAGTTGTGTTGCTGGATAGCTTTGAGTTTAAGCCTTAACCTGGAAAAAGCTACACAAGTTCTTAAATTCTAGTGCAGGCACAGTCACGTTCACTTGGGAAGGATTGTTCATACATAATTTAAGGACATATAATAGTCTTGAAAAATGATGTGTTAAAGGACTATTTCTCATTGAAGTTTTTTTTTTTCTTCTGGTATTTAATAAAAAGGCACTAAGTTTTGTTCTCCTTAAAAGCTGCTCTCTAATCACTGTAGTTCATTATTTCAGCTTCAAAGTGTAGTCTGTACAGAGAGGCAATGAGGTGTATCCACATCTAGAAATTAAGCAATAATCATGTAGTTTAGTGTTTCAACAGGCTTTGTTCATTAGTAAGTACAATGATCCATTGTAAGTACTTGCTGTAGTCATGATGTTCTTAACAGTCTGAAACCTAAACTCTCCAGAAGTTTTTTTTTTAAAAAAAAATATTCCTGACTGAAGCAGTGCTACCAGGTGTGCCAAATGCAATTCCATGTCTTGGGTGATGGTAACTGTTCTGTGGAGTTGTTAGGAGGAGAAATGTCAGGCATGGCATATTTGTGTAGTGTGTGCAGAGGTAGCTTTGGGTTTACCAATGATTTCTGCTTGCACTAAGAACAAGAATTATAGATGTCACAGAACGATTGGACACTTCTTTAAGTAAAGCACAGTTGAACCAAGTGAAGCAAGAGAAGGAGAAACAGAGGCACAGCAACACTGGGACAAAAAAAGAGGGGAAATAAAACTGAGGTGCTGCAAATGAGTGGGAGAAGGAAGCTGGCACTGAAATACAGGTGGGCACATGGAGAAAAATTCAGTGGTTTTGTTGGGTTTGAATTGTTGAAGCTTACCTTGTGACTCTGTGGACTCAGTGACAAAGACAACACCTCCTGCTTGTGAAGTTTGGTCAGTAAAATCATAGTATGTAAAGGAATGGATGCTTTCAAATTATGAGTAGATGATGGAGTGTTTAGATGTGCTAAAGGTGTGACTAGAAGTTGGTCACTTGACTAAGATTTTGTGAGGTGGAGCTGTAATTATTCAGCAAATTGGAAGCTTCTCAACAATAAACCCCAGTAACACTTGACCCTCAGTGAGAGGGGTCTGTTGTTTGTGTAGCTGAATTCCTTCCTTGGGAGCTGCCAGCCCAAGACTGTTCTGGGCAAGTGCACGAAAGTGTGGAAGTCAGCCATTCAGTGGAGTTTCTTTTAGTTGTCCCACCTTAGTGAAGCAATTTAGCTTGTGACTGTATGTAAATAGTTTTTCTTGGTAGTGGGACTATGAAATGCTTACAGGGGGTGAGTAGAGAGGAAAGTAGTCTATGTTTTTAGATGGTTTTGGTATTACAAATGGACTGTTTGTTACCAGCAGCTGAACCACCTGTTTTAAAGCTGCTGATTTTCAGTGAGGTTTTACAGTGCAGACTGTACTTGTAGTCTAGAAACTGTGTGAGATGATGTGGTGTGCAGAGATACCTGGAATCTAGTGGGTTTTGGAGGGGTGTGTCCTGGTGCAGTCCTACTGGAGCTGGTGTGCTGCTGGGGCATCTGCTGCAGGTCTGACACTGGTGACTGCTGCACGTTGGTTCTCAGCCAGTGAGAAAAATGCAAAGCCTTAACTCATCAATGATTATCAATGTTTAAGTCTGACCCTCCAAAAATGGCAAACTGTGTGATAACCACAGTTGCCTTCACATTATATGCAGGGCAAAAGGTTGGTGACCCCAGACCACTGCTGAGCTATCCTTTGCCTCCTAACAAGCATCGAATGTTTCATAAATGGAGGCAGAGTTTAAGTCGCTGCTCGAGTCTTTTGGGGGAGCACAGCATTGAATTTACTTCGTTTTTACTGTGGAGACTTCGGGTCACTAGAGTGTGCTGCAGTCCCAGCCCTTGGCGGCCTGGGCCGTATGAGCTGGCCCCAGGGCTTTCCCTGCCACTGGGCCATCGTGAATTCTTCATCACGTTGCTTTGCTGTCGCCTGGGCAACTTGAGCGAATTCCCCTGCTATTTCCTTTGTGTTCCATCCTGCTTCCCTGCTAGTGAATGACCTGGTGGCTCGTTAGCTCTGTACCTGGGTGCCCCAGGAGAGCATCGTGTTGTTAAGCATTGCAACGTCCCTAGGGCTGCCTTGATTTTGCCAACTGAGGAGCCCATGTGAGGTTACCACGCTGATGGCTTGGATAGAGTTGATATCAATAGCGTTTAATTAAACCATTTATAGGTGCTGTGTGCAGTAATGTTTATGGAGTTGGGCTTTGGAGCTTTGTGGTGGGAATGTGGGGGAGAAAATGCAGGCCTGCTGCACAGGGCTGTGTGTGGAAGGAAGCACATGGTATATGCAGAGCTTGGAAATGTATTTGTTTTCTTTATCAAACAATCTTTGTTCTGCTTTTATAGAATAAATGTGGTCTGTTTTCCGTGTTCCTGCAAGTTACTCTTTGATAGAGATGCACAAATTGAAGGTAGTAATTTTTTTGACGTTCAGTGCTTTTCTGCTTGGTCAGGAAAACCTTGTGCCGTTGAATTCCTTTCATATTTTTGGTGAAGGCTGAGGCGGTCTGGATGTCTAGCTTGAGGACAAATCCAAAAGTGTAGAAATGCAATTAAAAGTTTTTTTTTAGTATTTCTGCTGTCCTGTCTTATTTTAATTAAGTTCATCCTCTGATGAAAATTGCAGTCTGAATTGTAGTGGGAAATCCATAATGTTGTCTCTTCTTCTTGGATGAAGATCATGGTTGACAATTCTCCTCTGCGGGCGTACTGTGAGGTTCTGCCATGGGAACCTCAGCTGTACAGGGAGCAGTTTCATAGGGACAGGCGAGGGAGGTTTCATACAGAAGCGAAGGACAGTTGTTTTCAGTCTGAAGTGTGTGATTTAACCTGTGTTCCATGTAAATAAATAGGTATTTTAAAGTTGTAACTTGTCAAAACCTAAGGCTTGTTAAGAAAAAGCCCTGTTGTGTACATCTCTCTACCTGTGCATTCTGCAGAGCCAAACAAATGGTGAACTTGTTTCTTCAAGTTCTGCTGGAAGCCAGTCCAGTACAAGGGCAGAGCCTACGTGAGCAGCTCAAATACACAACAGGATTCCCTGCAGCTCTGAGCATCAGACTCCTGTCAGGGCTGCCTCTTCCCTTTCCCCTGCAGCTCCGTGTGCTGCTGCGTGCTCCAGGGTTGATCCCGTAACTCACTTTGTGAAGCAGGCAGGCGTTCTCGTGCAAGTCAGCAGAGAACTGAGAGAAACAAGAGTGTGGATTAGGACAGCCAGGAAAAAAAATACTCTGCCCAAGGGCCCCCTCTCCTACCCTCTGATAATTTTGAGTTTATACAAAAGTAGGTTGTCCAGCTCTTTTCTGTCTCCGTTGAGCATGTGGGTGAAGTGGCCAAATCAGACCGGCACGATCTTGAAGTGGTGTTACTGTTTTATAGCAGTATGATAACATTATTTAACCTGGAAATAGTGATGGTTGCTAGTCGATCTTGAAGTTACTGTTTTACAGCAGTATGATAACGTTATCTAACCTGGAAATAGTGATGGTTGCTAGTATGTCTGGAATTTGTGCCAGATGGTCATTTCCTTGTCTAGATTGATACAAGCTAAACCTGAAAAAAACAAAACCCCAATCCAACCCTACAAACAGGTCTGGCAGCTTCACTGTGCATACAATGCATGGAGCTGCCATGTCCAGTGTCTTTACAGCAGTATGATAACGTTATCTAACCTGGAAATAGTGATGGTTGCTAGTATGTCTGGAATTTGTGCCAGATGGTCATTTCCTTGTCTAGATTGATACAAGCTAAACCTGAAAAAAACAAAACCCCAATCCAACCCTACAAACAGGTCTGGCAGCTTCACTGTGCATACAATGCATGGAGCTGCCATGTCCAGTGTCTTTAATTGGATGTGATGAACACAGGGTTGGCACACCAGCTTCTGAAAAATAAAAGTTCTCCATTGGAGGCTTCTTGTTCATTTTTGCTTCACTAATGTGAGAAATTTTTTAATTATTTTTGAGCTATATGTTAAAGCTGTAAATTTCCTTGGAAAGTTAGCAAATGGAACATGCCTATGAAGAGATTAAAGTAATTATACTGCAATGCTCCACTAGCAACAGAGAGCAGTCTGGGATAAAATTATTTGGAGAAACGCCAAAGCCAAGTTTGGTTCCGTTGTAAGTTAAAACTAATTAAAGTTGTCAGGTCTTAGGGTGGTCAAAGGTTGCTTAGCTGCTACTTGAAATAAATGAATCTTTTCCTCAGTCAGTAAAGCTAGCAGTTACGTGTTTGCAGCTGTCTCATAAGAAAAAGACCCCGAAGAACCTTCTGGTTGTTGTATGTATGTTTACCTTTGCATATGTCTGTTTTAGCATGTCAAATAGTACATCCTGGCACAGTATGGAGTTACCTGTCTTGCCAGCTCTACCTATTATTCTTTTGGCCTAAGTCTGCCTTCTCCTTTGTTAATTTATATCAGTTGTAGGGAGAAAGTCTGATGAAAAAACTTCCACAGGAGGCTGCTTTCACACTTCCTGATTGAGAAAAGCTGCTTGGGGTTATTCTGTGTATTTAAAACAGCTGTACAAGACTCAAGAGAAGAAATGTGTGTTCTTAGAATGGAAAGTCTGATGGAATATTAGATTTTCTATAATGTTTTAAATATTTCTAAAATGAACATACTAAAATGTTCTAAGTGTTTTAGATGTCTTGTGCCACATACAATTGATCTCAAATTCTGTTAATTGAGAATCATTGGTCACAACGATGTTTCAAGTGCATACTGTTAGGTAATCAAATCAAAATGCTCTTATGGCACTTTGAAGAATGGAGACTCTATACTTCCTGTCAGGAATAGGTTTTTAGAATCTGTATAGGGATAGCACTATAGGTAAGAAGGATACATTACCCATGTGTTCCTAAAAATTAGGGTGGAATAAAAAGAATGGAGTTGGGGATTGTTTGGTGGTGTTTTATTTGGCTATCACATGTGCAGCGATGTGAAGTTAGGTGCATAATACTCAAGGTTTGATCTGGGCTTGTTAAAACTGAATATCTGCCATCTTTCATTTCATAGTTTGGAGGTGGAAAGTTTGCAAATCTGTTTTGATATCTTACTCAGTTCTGGCTTTCTGTGACACAAATTTGGAAGCTGCTTCACCTGTGCATATGTGTACACACACGTGTTGAAAAAATACAGCCAAGCAGATCATTGTATCATGCTTTTCTTATGGATGAGTTGGAAAACTTTACAAGACATGAGTAAAGAGGCTGATACAAGTTGTATATACCACTATTAATGAATAAGATTTTACCTCTGAAGTTTCACTAAGATCTGCTGTAGACTTACCAAGAAATTTCTGTCAGGCTTAACAGGCTAAATTCCAACTGGGATAGTGAGTAATTTGCCCTTGCAAATTGTTTTTGTAATTATTTTTTCATATTTATTCCTCCTGTTTTATTTTACCTGAACTGTTTTGCAGTGGTATTTAGGTATAACTAAGGGGGTGTGTGTGTGTGTGTATATATATATATATAACTGTGATTCCCTATATATATGTACATATATAACTATGTGTTATCCTTTGTGTGTGAATATAATGAGGAGCATAAGGCGATGAGCTCGAAAGCAGGAGTTGGGCTTGGATATCAGTTGGCTTTTTGTACTTTTGGATGTCTCAAACCTGATATTTCATTAAATGTATTGGGTTAAACTGACTTTGCATCTTAGTCTTAGGAAGTAAAAAAGCTTAGTGGATATTGCCGGTTACAAAAAGGCACTTTTATGGTGACTATGTTGCTATGATATTTTTCATATAGGAAAATTGTAAGCATGTGAGATCAAACAGGTTGTGTAAGACTTGCTTTGACTTTATAGCGTCCGTGTATAATTTGAGTAATGATGTTTAAGCACAATTATGAAATAGTGTTTCCTTTCCTGTGAATTTTTGGTGTTGTAGCCTTTACCCTTGCAACAAGTTTGTGTGTCTGTAGCTGTTCACAAGTTCTCAAGAGCAACTACACAGAACAGGTTTCCTGACTGGAGTGGCAATCTAAAGTGACCCTAAAGAACACCGTGGGATTGGGGTAACTCATGGTTACAGCAGGTGCTCTCTAAACTGGAATTTAGCAATTTGTTGCCTCAAACTGTGAGGAAGGTAACCTGTCTGACCAGAATGTCAGTGTATGGAACTTCCTTGGAGATGACTCCAAAATAGTCAATGTGTAATGTTAAAAGCTTAACAAAACCTTTTTATTAAGAAGGGAAAAGTGTACGTGCACTGAGCACTGTAAGAAAAGTGAGGAAGTGCCATTACTGGGCTTTGGTTTTGGGTGAAAGAATCTTAAAACTATTTCTTCAACAAGAAAAGCTATGTAATAAGCATACTAGACTGGATGCTGTCCTTTTTTGCAGGAGGAAGGCACAGTTTGACCATAGTATGTTCTTCTGTGTTGATGGATGTGGGGTGCTTGTGCTCTGCGTTAAGGAGCAGCCTCTGAATGACAACTTTCTTAATGCAAAATTTATCTTAAGTTGTTTGCAGCTATTGTTGTAAAATTCCTTGCCCATTATTTTTACCCGACTCCTCTGCCTGTAGCCTTTCAGAACACATGTAACTTTAGGATTAAACTTCTTTTCCCAACATCTAAATCTTCTTACCTTAAAGGTGATTGAACAGATTGATAGTCAACAGGTCATAAATGGATAGTAAAAGGACTGGACATAAATGTATACTCTAACATCCTTAATGGAGCAGTTGGGGATGTGGGGGAAAGGGAAGGGACTGCAGGCAGTTGCCAGGCTGACTTGTTCTCCCTGAACATAATCCCTTGTTGCTCCCATCAGGGAGAAAATCTGGGATGGACAGACCATTACTCTTGTCTGGTGAGGCATTTCTTCTTCTTTATGGTAACATGGAGTAGGTGTCTCTTGCTTTTAAAAACCAAACTGCTCAGGCTTCTCAGGATGGACTCATTTCCCCTCACTGCCCCTGCCATCAGGAATAAATTTAAATTTTCATAAATATGGAGAAATTGCTGCTGCATTTATTTTTTTCTGATAGCCCTGATGTCTGGAGCCATTTTTCCCTTGCAGGGATAACTGCTGTAAGCCAAGTCCACCCCAACATTTTTTTTTTTTCCTTTTGCCTTGTAATGAGTGGTGGTTCAAGTCTTTCAGCAGCATGCAGCTATCTGCGATGCCATGGAGTGGCACTTGTATTTACATATATGCACTCTAGTAGTTAAAGCCAACCAAGGCAGTGACATGAAGCACTGTGCTGTATTCCTAGAAACAGGAATATTCAAGTGGCTGTAATTGAGTGATTGGAATGTGTTACCTGTTGGGATTTGTTGTTAGGTGCATTAAGAAGCAATAACCATTAACACAGAAATGTGCAGCCAGATACACACGTGTTTCCTACCACAGCATTTTAATCCAGTAAAGGAATACATAGGAGAAAGTACTTGTTGTTTCTGTGCACGGAGCACAGTTAAGTCTGGAGTATATTTTTGTGGACTTCACAGTGGATGACCAGATTTTTTTCAAATTCTCCTTCAAAACTACACCATGGCAAACTGCAGTTACTGGTCTGAGTTGCTAATGATACCTAGAAACCTTATGTTAATCACTAAAACCCACAAGCCCCTGAACAAGCAAACAAATCAAAGAAGTCATGGATTAGCTTGTTACACTGTCCTGGATGACTTGTTTTTCAGTATGCTTGTGAGGATTGGTGTCTGCTGCCCACCAGTTATTTAAATCCTGCTTTAACACATAAATTTGGTGGAAAAAGCTACTAAATCTCCTTTTCTAAAACAGGTCTTTATTTTTTATCATGGAACAATTAAAATGAATGTGAATATCTGTTTATGAAGGCACTAAAGCTTGTAATACCTTTGTTGTTTGCTTTGGGTTTATTGAAAGTTTTTTGAAGGCTACCAGTGCCCGGTAGGAAATAAGATTTTTGAAGCAGAAACTGCACACTAGGGTTTTATAATTTTTGTTTGTTTTGTTGGAATTTTAGGATTAAACTATGATTATAGAGGAGACAGTCCTGCAAACAGTGCCGGAAGAGTAACTGTAGCGTTTAAGTTACATGTCTTGTTTAATCAGTACGGTTCATGAACTTTCAGTGCTTGTATGCCAGAAGATAGTTTTTGAGAGATACTGTGTACACATACATGACTGTTTTGATCAGAGTCCTTCAGTGTAAGTATTGAGTATTCACATTGAGAAATCAGCTGGGTTTTTTTTGTTTGTTTACTACTGGCAAAGAGTAAATATGCTCTTTGTTTCATACCAGTGCTTGAACAAACAAGTGTCTACTGCTTTATGATGAAAAACCCCCAAAGCTTCCAGGTTGCAGCTGGTAAGAGAGGCCATGTTTGTACCTGAGAGGAGACTGATCACAACTCTGACTCTGCTCTAAATTGGTTATTGCCCATCGGCTGATCAGTATTGTACAAATAGCAAACCCTAGGTCGAGGCAGGAGTGAAATTCCTGCTTTTCCCAGTCAGCTGTAACTGCAGTGGCTGCTGCCTGTCTTGAACAGAAAAGCTTTTGCTTTCATCTGTGATCTGCGGTGGAAGGACAAAAGGGGAGACTTTCAAAAGCTTTAATGAGAATCAGGAGCTGAAATCCCATTGACTTTTAATGAAGGTTAGGGGCAGTCGCTTTTCGTTGTGCATCACAAACTTCCTCCTTTTTCTCAATTGTCCAAGCTGCTGATGGTGGATGAGCTGTGCCTCTGTGAAGCCTTCTGCACTCCTATAGGAGCCGAAGATACCTTGAGTTATGTTGCTTGCTGTCTGGCCTGAGCTGAAACACAGATCCCCTTTGCTTGTTTCCATGAGGAGCGATAATCACACACACCTCTCTCTGTCCCTCTCCTCTGTGTGCTGCAGAGCCATGTCTCTACAGCCAAGCCACTTCAAACATAAAAGCACTGAGAACTTTCTGCTTGGTTACTTTGTGCTGCAGCACTGGATACCTTCAGAAAACAGAGTCCAGATTTTTCTGAAGGTAGCTGTTTGTTCTGTAGTATGAGAGAAATTTTATCTGGTTACTTGTAAAAGATTTTGCAAAGGTCTCTTTCAAGCCGTGTTGGAAGTACTTGCCATGTACCTGCATATGGCTGTGCTTACAGGAAAGGGAGTTTAATGATTAACATACTTCATTCCTTGGATGATTGGAAAAGTCACCTCCCTAATTTTTCTTTGATAATATGTAGAGATACTGTCATAACTTATAAGTTTTATAGTAGTGCCAGTCACAACCTTGGGGAAAAAGTGCTGTTAGCATAGACTTTTAAAAAAAAAATTTTAAAAAACATTTTGGTCTTTCTCTACAGGTGTGTTTTTCCCATGTTGATAGAAAGCTACTCCATGATAAGGACTGGTTAGCACACACACCTCTCTCAAAAATTCCCCACAAAGTGTTGAGGCAGCTTTCCAACTGGTACTCATGGAGTTGGGTCACAGCTGTCCTGAGTGAAAGAATAGGGAGGGAGAAGGTTGGGTTTGGGAAATATGGGAAATGCAGAGCCTTATTTCTTTGAGACTTGAAATATTCCTGGATGCAGCATGAAGTTAAACCTAGCTTTAAATTTGTTTGTTCTCTTCTAATTGTCAGCTGGTTCCTCCCTCTGCCTCTGTGAATGTATTGTGTGCCATAATCTCTGAGAATTTAGGATTTGATTTGCAGTTATTTTTGATTAAATCTTTGATTCCTCCTTTTGTGCTTCAAGATCTCTGTATTCTCTGTTCTTATTGCTAGTGCAGCATTTGGTTTTAGAACAGGAAACTAGTGTAAGTATAGGGAGTCTGCAGCAAGTCCCTCTATAATTCTGCATTATCTGAAGAGCTGAGAAGGAAATGCATCTGTATGTAACCCTCACTTCTTTTGAAAAAGGTCTTTGGATGCATTATGGATGAAGCTAGAGACAAAGTGCTTTTTAAAAACTTTATATCTTGCACAGTCATGCTATATATGAATGTACAATCTATACTTCTTACAGTCACTAGCCTGTTGTCCACCTTTGTGCTTGTGGCTTTTCTCCACAATTCAATAATCTCCTTTATTATTCATATATGAAATGATGAATGATGGCTTTATAAAACTTCACCAGTGCAGTGTTGGGAGCAATGTAGACTTGTCATTTCTCTTGAGATGGGCTTCACAAATGCCTGCTCTTGCCTCAACTCATACTTGCTGAAGCAGTTCTTCCATGGGGGCTGTCTGTAGAAAACCAATGTTGTTGCAAATGCATTCGCTTACCTCCATGTTTGTGTTGTATTTGGATTTTACTTAACCATTCCATACCAGAAAACTTCGTATCACAAGAAACAACACACTTTCTGTGACAGTATGGAGTAATCTCCATCAGTGCTTGTTCTTCTTAAAGGTTGCAATACATTTTTATAACCTGAACAGTTACTACTGGAAAACTAAGCTCAGGTCTCTGATTTTGGCTATTAATATTACACCCTTCAGCTGTTCTGTCTGCATCTTTGTACTTATGTAACTTTATTTTTGGTTGAATCTTTTCATTATATAAGCTTTTGTCATTTTTAAGAACAGATTATGAAAGCACAAGTCTGAAGAAACTAGTCTTGGGTGCTTTAGGAAAAAACTGAACATAAGGGCACAAGTATGGCAATATCTTCACCACTTTTTTTTTTTTTAATTAAAAATGGTGGGAAAGGAGACAGGGAATGGTTTCAACCACCTGAGCAGTGTTGCTTTTGGCTATTACTAGTAGTGTTTTTATGCTGGGCAGTAAGCTCCTGCGTTACCTTTATCTGTGTTTTATGTAGCATTTGCCCCAAACCTAAGCTGTTTTCTGAGTGTTTTGATAACTGAGAATGTGACAGAAGGTTATTAAAAAGTAGAAATCTTGGAAGTCTCCAGAATAATTAAAATACATAAACCACCAGTAAGTAGCAGATAGCAACCAAGAAGTTGAATTAGACCAATAATTCTTTAAATACATAACCTTAACAGCTAACACACTGACAGGGCAGGCTGTGCTAGAATTCCTACCAGCACTGTTTTAATGGAGGCAAGAGCTCAAATACAGTTTGAGAGACTAAATTAAAAAAGAAAAAAAAAAAAGAGCTTGATGGGTTTTAGGTTTGATCTCATCCTCCCTCCCCCCATGCACATGAATTTTGTTCTTCAGGCTGGTGTTCTGCAAACTGTTCCGTGGGCTGAAGGATGGAGTCGACACCTCTTGCTTGCTGGTATTTAAGAAATAACATGAAAGTAGGTTTGCCACGTGAGTTTCAGTAAATATGGTCAGGACTCGAATCATGTTTGTTACTCTGCAAAGGGAAGAAGTGTTATTTAGGAGGTCTGGAGTAACTACAGCTGTGAAAGTGGTTCTTGCATGTTTTGTAGCATGGACTTGGTTTTAACATCATCTTTCATTTGTTTTCTGTTAACTGGTGAAATTTAGACTTGGGATTGGCAGAGTGAGCCCTCAGGATGGTTTAGACTGAGGCTTTGCTGCCCACCTGGTTATAGTACCTGTGTTCTGACGTGTTTGTAAATTGAACTTTTTCTGATTTTGCCATGAGAAGGCCATGAAATTATTTCAGTTTCATCTGCTAGTGTGTGTTATTTTAGGGCTTATTTTGGTTTTGGGCTTTGCACAGTAGCATTGCCAGCTCAGAGATGTCCTCATATTTCTGTTCTTGCTAAGATGGGTCAGACAGTATCTGGTGGATTAATCGATTGCTGTGACAGCACCTACAGTATAACAACTGCTCCTGCCTCCTGAGCCATGAACCTGCAAATATGACTGGGCTGTACGTGCACTTGTGAGTGAGAGAAATGGGGTTTGTTGCTAATTCTGTAGTTTAAATTACAGAACAAACAGTTTAATGGTATTAGAGCCGTTAACAGTATCTATCTGTAGTAATAAAGTAATAAGAGCACCTGAGATAATGCAAGTCTAATCTGATTTTTTTAGACATGGTTTAATGAAGCATTGCTTCTCTTGTACCTACACAGCTTATTAACTTTGTCTATGAGAGAATAACTTTGTTCAGTGTACCCTCTGTCCCCCAAGGCCCCTTTCTTTCCAGCCTTGCAGACTCCTTTGGGTGTCAGTGTCAGGCTGTGTTGTGTTTTTGATCAGTCCTGTGCCAGTCTTAGCACAGATGCTGCACTATTTTTATATATATAACTTTCAACATGGCAGAAAGAAGGGGAGAGGATTGTACTTAGCCATGTATTAATTTGTGTGCATGTGTGCATTAACTTTCTCACTTTTCTTTCATCTTTTCAATCACTTAATTTAAAAAAAAGTCTCCTTAAAGTAGGTTTTCCTGAAGATCCTTATAACCTTTCTTTTTTGGTGGTGGTAGCTTGAGCTCAGCAGAATTCCTTGGAATGATTCCTTGGTGTTGTTGAATGTCATAATTAATGGGATTTCTCTGGAAGCGAGACAGGTAGCCAGGGTTTTGGAAGCAGAAATCCTTTGTAGGGGAGAAGTTAATGAGACAGACAAGGAGAAATGCAGTCACGGAGCAGCCACTGAAGTTCTTAGACATTTTCTTTGTGCACTCTGCTTCCCTTCCAGTGCAGGCTTCTGCACTAAAACAAAGGGAAAGTATGGATTAAACCTCAGCCCCCTTTCAGGGAAAGCAGGGTTTGCTCACTTACTCTGGAGAGTGACTGCCCAAAATCTGTTCTGTCTGAGCAATACAGTTCCATCAAACCAGAGATATTTTGGTGGAATGATAATTTTCAAGACCTTTTTTCTTAAAAGTTTCATGTGGCTTAATTAGGAATTTATAGTTCCAAATGAGAACAGGATTTATGAACACACATGGTTGTGCTTCTCTTAGTCAAATCTTTTCAAATGCAGCTTTCTTGGTGCTTTTGGAAGAAAACAACAACAGAAATGTCTGAATAATTTAAAACCATCTTTAAAGCAATATGCTATGACAATTTCCTTTTCAAAATGTCTGTAGCAAGGCAATATCATTCCCTTAGCACTATAATGGAGGAGTTCAGTAGGATATCAAGATGCCATCTACAGCTTTTGGTAACAGAAAGGTAACACCAGGGAGTGCTTCAGTTATGGCACTATTAAAAGGTAAAGAAATATTTCCCGTTCTTTCTAATCAAAACTTTTGATTTTTTTCCCCTTGCCTCACAAAAGGGAGTGCTCAACTAGTCATTGAAATATCACTGCCTGATATTTTGAATAAATTGTTTTCCTTGAGGAGGAAAAATTACCAACAGATTCAATAATGTGTTCGGTTATGCCATATATACAAATAAGAAGTGTGAATATGCATAAATAATGTCCCTTGGATTGCTAATGAAGTTGACAGGCAAGAAAACACATGGCATGAGTTGTTATTCATTAAACTCATTATCTAGCTGAAGACTTATTTAAAACTTACTTCTGATACAATGACTACTTCTTGAATCTTATCTCTGTATCAGGCTCTGCTTAATTGCTTTTAATTCCCTGTAACTCTTTTTTTTATTTTTAAAATTTTTTTATCCCCAGCCTTTTTAAGCTTTGTACATGATCTGAATCCAGACGTGTGGGATCTGAGTTACGCTGAATCTGTTCTTCTGGTGTTCTGTGTGCTTTTGGCCATATGGGCATCTTTGTTTTTCCTTTGTGAGCCTCCTGCATAGCCTTATAGCTTACTGTAAACAGGAATACTTGCTTTTTCCTCCATGTATTTTTTTTCATTTCTCTAAAGATACTAAAATCCAGACAAAGGGAGAATAAAAAGTTTATTTCTGTAAAGTAAGTTGGGATGAGCTTACATTACAGTGAAAGCCCAGGAGTCCTAGGTACCCCTATTGGGCAAATTTCCCTTTTGGAGTTAAAATTGAGTATTTAATTTCTTTCCTATCTGATACTAAGGAAAGTATCTGTTGGCATTTCAAACACAAATACCTTGATTTTATTGAGCTTGTTTGATAGCTGTACACAGACCAGGTTCTTGCTCATGTGTGGATCTAGAGTTTTCTTCTTGGTCTCTTTTCTTGAAGTGGTATATTTACATATGACCATCATAGCATTGGAATGTAAATACAGAGGAAAAAAATCCTTTAAGAATGAATTTAGGTTTGAGATTGCAGTGTAATGAAGAGGGATGGGAATAGTGCTAGAGCTTGGTCTTTTTTAATGACATTAATTTTTCTTGTAGCTCCTTTGTGCTTAAACATTTTAGCTTGATTAAAATGAAGCTGAAGGCGCTCCTTGATTCTCCTTGAAATCTCCTACTGGGCTTCTGGAAAGCTTTTGTTAACTAACGTTTGCTTAGCTGATAACAGCAGAACTGTGGCTTTCAGGTGTGTGTCAGCAGGCTGAAACTGAGACAGTGCTCGGTGGGCTGTAGCAGTACTGAGCCTCAGGGTGAGGCTCCCCATTGCCTTGCCTGTGATAAATTTCCCTCTGTCAGGTTCTGTTTACCTCTTTGTATCTTAACTGTTTCATACAAGTAACCAAATTCTTTAGCAATACCTGTGTTTTGAATTGCAAGCGTTTGGAAATCACTGCAGTAGTTTTATTCCTAAAATATTCAGTTGTCTGGGTGACAGCCTGGACAGGCTTCCCCTGGATGAGAGCAGGAGGGTGAAGGTGTTGTGTGGGTGTAACAAAGCCAGAGTGTACATCCACTCATTTGTGAGGAGTGTGCCTGCAAGAAGTCAGGGTTTGGAAATTGGAATATATTTGAGAGAGCAAAAATGTCAATTGGATCCGAGGGAAGACTTTGGAGCTTTCTCCTCTGCAAAACAGTCACAAGCAGCTGAGCTCAGTAACGTGAGACAAAGACTAACATGCTGCCTGCACCAGCTCTGAGCTGAGGTATGGCCCAACCTCACATGCTTTCTGCCTCTAAAGCAGCCAGGAAGACTCAGGGCATTTGCATTTTCTGCCTTGGATATCAAGTTACTCAACACACACATTTATAATTTTGGTGTGTTATGATAATTGAGTCAAAGCTGCTTCATGGAATGAAGTTTGCAAGGAAGTGCTGCTGTTGTAAGGAAGGCAATTCAAATGCAAGATTTGGGATTCAGTCATCAATGAACCTGTTGCAGAGCTGAGCTCTCGCTTGGTTGAGCAGATGAGATGTTCACAAACCAGGTCTTCCCAAAGCTTCACAGCAAGGGAAATTTGTGTATTGTAAGCAGGAATAGTGTCTCTTTCCAGGTAATTTTTCAGGCTCCTTGTGGATCACCAGGTCCTTAAATGCTTCTTGAAACAGGGCAGTGCTGAAGGAATTTATGGGATAGGTTTGTAATCAACCGATAGTTTAATTAATGTAGGATCTTAACTACTTGTCTCTGATTTAATCTTTTCCAGATGTTTAGTTTTAATGAAAGTCTCTTCAGAGACTCGTGAGGAAGGTAACATCTGGGGAGAGCGTTTAGGGCAAGCTTGCATAGAAGTAAAACAATACTCCCTTAGCTGTTACCTTCCATGTCAACACAAGGCAAACCTGACATTTGGAAAGATTTTATATATTTTTACATATATGTATACACACGCATACTCTTTCATATTGCTTAGCTCGGCCTAAATACAGCTAAGCTAACTCCTGTGTTATAGTAAGACTTAGCCTACAAAGCAGGAGAGTTCATCTGGATGGGGTCCCTTGTTTGCAGCTGTGATGCAAACGAAAACAGGAGCTGTTGAGTTTTCTTTTGCTGCAAACTTGTATTTGAATGTGCTTTTAAGTTTCCTGGGTTAGAGCCATGTGAGCTGCTCATTTAGTAGCCTGGCCGAGAGCAGACAGCAGCTGGGGCAGCTGATTTGATTGCAAGACACTTGGTCTGCACCTTTTAACAGTCACTTCAGGAGACCTGTTCATTCCTTGTGTTGCCTCTGTTCAGATGAAAGATTGAAAAGCAGAGTCTTTATCTCAATATTTTACCAAGTTTTTGCTTTTATAGTACACTGCAGATTTATAGGACAAGATATCTGCGTTTTGTATCCATATGCAATGCTTTACAAAAAAATCCCTTGGAGTATTATCAGTCTCAGATGAGCTAGTTGCTGTTTCTGTAATTAATGTGGCAAAGTGATTTTATTTGCAAACATTTCCTGTTCTAAGAGAACAGGTATCAGGACTTACTTGTAAATGGTAATGCCCCACCCAAAAAGTAGTAGAAAGTGCTCTCCTGAAGTCCTGGCCCAATGGGAAAAGTGAAACACTTCAGTATGTTTAAAGGGTTAATGAAAAAAAAATTCCCCAATAGCTTTATGTTAAAACACGTATTTGTCCATATGTTTTAGATAAGCTATCTATATTTTTGTAGGAAACTGATATTAAATGGAAATTTAAGCCTTGGCAGCTTTCTTAACAAAAGACACTTGTGGTTGGAGCTCTGAGGTCCCAGGACGGTTCCATTACTGTAATTCCACAGTGTGAGCTTTAAACCTATCTGGAGGTTTTAATGGATCACATGGGAAGTAAATCTCTTTGTACCTGCCTTAAGCCATATGTTACTGATACAAGATGTTGAGCTGCCGATCCCTTTCACTCGGCCACAGCTGTGCTCTTCCATGAGGGCTTTGGAACGGTAAAGGGAAGTTTCAGATTCCAGTCTTCTCCCCTGTTACAGGAGATCTCAGGCTTTGTCATTTCAATTGTGTAAGTGTATAGATTTTTCCAGAAGAGGTAATTTTTTGATACATTTCTAAATCTAATGAAGCTTTTGAAAATGCTTTATGACTTTTAATGGAGTCTCTTCATTCTTCCATTCCTGGACGTCTTCCCTCTTGTTGATCAAGTTCCTTTGTTTTGCTGTGTAAATAGCTTGCACAAAACCTATTTGCATCCAATTGATGTTGCTGAATATCGATGCAAAACAAAATTAAACATTAGGTTTAAATAATGGGCTTGTTTTTCATAGTCCTTGTTTTATTATTTTCTAATATAACTGTAATCAGTGAATATTGTAAACAATTCATGTAACTGTGAGACAAATAAAACAGGATTGAAATTTTATGCATGATAGGACACACAGACTGTTAATGTCTAAGATGCAATTTATTTTTAATAAACTAACAATTCCCATTTGCAACTCTAACCACTCTTCTGAATGCTGCTACTTTTATTTTTCAGAAGTCATATTAGTTACTTCACAGTTCTTTTGGGGACACTTTAAATCACTGGTTGAACTCCTCACTCTGGAAATCTGAGACTGATATTCTCCCTCAATAACCAGGACCTTGTTTGCTGCAGTTTCTGGAAAAAAGTATTTACTGGCAGCATTTAGTAAACCATCAATAGTGAAGGAAAGCTTCACCCATCCAAAATATCTTGGTAGTAGTTGTAAACCCTATCTTTCTCTCTCACATGTAAGTGGCATGGGACTTAAGGCAGTTACTACCAGTCTTTCTATGCTCGTTTTTCTTTTCACTGTCAGAGGAAGACCATATTTAAAAATGAAAAATGGTGGTGAGGGGGAAGTGCTTAGCTCCTCACAGAGCTGCACTAGAAGGCAGTTCCTTTCTCAAAAGTGTGTTTTAAATAGCAGACAGAAGGAACCTCTATATACAAATGTTTAAATAGTGGGAAAGTAGTGTAATGACAGCAGAGAGTAATTTTTTACTCTTTTTCTCTTGTGTAAGGAGTAGATAGTTTTGAGAAGATAAAAGTGAATAGGGGTGAAACCCCCTATGAACTGTGGTGGGGGGGTGGTGGGAGTGTGATGAGGGGAAAGGGGGAAATTGGCATAACTGAGGGGGCAGATAAAGGGTTAATTTTGGTGTGGAAGTTAAGGAGACTGAAAAGTTGTTGATGCTTACTTGATTCTTCAGGCTGGAGTTACTCCAGCCAAAGACGTAAAAGCCCTGTTTAGTATGACTTCTGTTTCAGTGAATAATACTAGAAACTTAAATTTCTGTAGAAATCTTAATTTCTTTTAGCATTAAGCAATATGAAGCTTATCCTTTCAAAAAGAAAATTGATGCAGTTATTACTGCTTTCAGCAAGATGCAAATTATATATGTAGTATTGCCAATAAAGTTTATACAAGATGCTCTGTATTCATTGTCTTAGGTTTAATGAGCTAGGCTAATTATACGATGCCATAACTAACCAAGTAATAGCAAAATTGATTTTTTTTTCCTTCTACAAGATGCTCTGGGCTTGTAGTTCTCAGAGTTAATATACCCTTGTAATTGCACAATGTTGCAGTTCAGCAAGTCATCAGGGACTATTTAGACAGTATGTAGTGTTGTGAGAGCATGCAACTTCTTGTCCACTTTGTCCACACTTACAAGTCTGCACTTCAGAGTCATAGAACGATTGGGGTTGGAAGGGACCCTAAAGATCATGTAGTCCCAACCCCTTGCCATGGGCGGGGATTGACTCTGGCTTCTGAGGAAAAACCTTGTCTTAAAATAAACACAGAGTAGCTGAATTTCAGTTGTGTGGATGCAGGAAAGAGATGTTTCTGAATTTCACATTTTCATTTTCTCTTTTGTTTAGATGAGCCAAAAGCAGGATGATTCTGTAATAACATATTTTTTTTCTGAAGACAAAACTGTGTGGATGGAATTTGCCTTGATTTCCACTGTCCAGTTTGGCCCTCTGCCTCTCCAAAGGCAATCCAACCTTTCCTAAAGCAGGTGTCTCACTGCTGAGCTACATTATCTTTGGGACTTACTGATGTCTCTCCATTGCCTATAGACAGAGATGGAAAGTATTTAACCTAAGCAAAATGTCTAGTTTTAGACCTTTCTCTTGGTCAAAACACATTAAATGTAATGTCTTTCACTTCTTCATTGCCTTTAATGGGAGTTTGCAACAACTGTCTGGTTCACACTGTTAATTTCAGTTAGTTGAACTGGAATTTAGTGGATGTTACTACCAGTTTATATCAAGTTAATTGGCTCTTTGTTCAGGAACATGGGCAGACTTTGAACGTGGTGCTTCCCAAGAAGTTCTCTGGGTATCCAGGTGGTGTTCCCAGCTAAGCCAGGTAGACTTGTCTGAGCAGATATGGAAGGGATCACAGAGAGGCTCAACCACAGAAGCTAACACAAAAATGTAGGGGTTTTTGGAGTGGATTTGGTTTTTTTCTTTAAATTAAGCTTATTGATTTTGTCGTCTTTTCTGTTACCTTTCATTTGGCAGGAAGTAAAAAAAACAACCCCAATACTCTGTAAAATAACATCTTTATTCCCTTTTAAATAAAAGAGTTCATGGAGCAGCCAGCAGTATTTAAAATGTATCATAGACTCTCTCATGTAGGAAGAAAAGGCACTAAATAAGTGGATTTAGAATTATAATTTAAACTGCAGTGGGTTCCTTTTGAATGTTGTGTGTTTAATATCAGTTTCAAGTGTAAAACAAAGTAAAAATTGCTTCCTTTTTCATATTTTTGTGTGAAGTGTTTTAGGTTGAAATGTTTGAACTCGCTATACTTCTCCTTGAATGAGATAAAGCTGTTAAGCCTTAGGGCAAGTTGGCCATTATGCTTGTGTTTTTAATCAGCTGAAAAAGGCTTAATTTTACCAGCAGTATAATTTGTTTGGGGTATTTTTTTCCCCACTTTCTTGAAGAGTCAGCAGAATATAAATGACAGATATGCTTCAAATAGATACTTAGTATTTCACATCATTAGAACTAATGCTGCTGTTGCCATAATGTTACGAAAATGCCTTCAGTGCATCTGTTTTCCTGGGACTGAATTCCAGATGTTAATTTCAAGGCTGCCATCTGCTTGGTTTTGGTGGCTGTGTCAAGTTGTAGGTCAAAATTAGGACTTGTTTGCTGTCAGGAGAATGCCAGTGTTTGCCACACTTTGATCTTATGCCGAATGCTGGGCTGGAATTGCTGTCCAGCTTGTGTGTTTGCCTTAACTTGCTGCAGGGAATACACACATAGCAATCATCTGTGATAACTGTGACCCTGTTCATGTGTATGTGTGTGCTCTTCGGTTTCTGCTGTGCAGAAGTGACAGGCTCTTCACCTCCAAATTTGATTCTTCCTGGGCCTGTAGAGTGGATATGGCAGTGCTGGGAAGCAGACCATGACCTTCTCATCCTGATCAAGTGTTGCAGCTCCTCTTTTACACAGCAATCAAAAGCTGTGTGTAGTCTCCATCCTACAGTTGTAGTAAATGTTGTAACAGTCAGTTCTATGGCTAGTAAATGTTTGGTTTATTGCTAGGCGAAAACATTTTCAGCTCTTAACTAAGCTCCACCTCTGTGACAGCAAAAGGTAAATTTCAGTCTCTCACTTTAAACCATGGCCAAACAATGTGTGCTAACAAATAAGTTGGTATGATTATATTTTTGGCTAAAAACCTGTGTTTCAATTAATGTGGAATTTGGACATTACTTGGGAACTTGGCCTTACTTGGGAACTCATAGTTCCAATCATTATCTACCCCTTCAAAAGGTAACTGCACTTAATCTCTTTTCTGACCTATGTTGATAGTAGTTTTTTCCCCTCAGAATTTCTTTTTTACTACTTTTTTACCATGGTCAGATAAAAAAGTAGTGTAGAAAAGGGATAGTTGGAGAAACAGATGCCCCTTGTGCTGTTGGTTTGCCCTGAGGACACTGTAAGAGTTCACTCTGCTCCAAAAGTGACAAATCATAGAATTATGGAATAGTTTGGGTGTTGAGGGAGCAAAAGATGATCTAGTCCAAGCCCCCTGCCATGGGCACAGACACCTTCCCCTAGACCAGGTTGCTTCAGAGCCCCATCCAGCCTGGCCTGGGGTCAGGTGCAGCAGACTCCCACATGAGCAATGCAGTGCATATGCACAATTGTTGGGAACAGTCACAACTCCTTACAGGCAAATCTTCCCTGTGATTTATCACACTTGTGTTGCAGTAGTTCCTGTTGCTGAAGTTCCTCAAAGCTGTAAAGCAGCAGGTGAGGATGCTCAGTGCCGACAGGTGAGTCAGTACCTTGTGCCATCTGATGAGGTTTTATTTGGTAACAAGCCCTGTGCTGCACACTTTTTAAGAAGTAACTGACTTCACTTTTTTCAAGATTTGCTTTTAAATTAATTTTATTTCTGTAATGTAATGTCACACATTGAATTTGGAAAGTATTGGGTTATAAAAACCACATACAGGTAGTTAAAATTGTTTTAGTTGTTCATTTAGCTTCCGGTAACTTGAATTTATGACACATCTCTTATTAGGCATATCCCTTCCTTTCTTCCTGGCCAGAAATATGTTCTGATATTTTAACTTATGTTCCCTCTTAAATGCAAGTTGCTATTTGAGATATGCTTTTGCAATAGACAATAGTCTCACTTAGAAACCCTTAGAAGTAATTGGTTCTGGTGAGTGCTTTTAACACATCTTTTTACCATTGACTCTACTTAATTCATATGTTTTGGTGCTGTGAATGGCTGGGTAAAAATTTTTCTTTCTATTAAAATGCTTCATGCTTAGTGTTCCCATGCAAATGAAACAATGCAAGAGAGAGGTTTTTTGCATGTAAATTTTTTTAAAAGGGGAAGATTCAGTGGAGCAGTAACATGTCTCTGATACATTAGAGAATGAAGGATTGGGTTGCAGTGACTTCTTGAAAGGCAACAAGAATCTTGTACCTCTGCTTTTATAACCCAAAATCTGTGTAAGTAAATGTTCAGAACGGGGAAGCATTTAAAGCAGTGTAATGAATGTTTACCTTTGTTGTTTCTATGTAAGAAGGTACAACTTGTTTTGATGTAGTTGAAATGGAAATATTTTTTTCTGGAAAGGTTAAAACACTGAGAAAATAGGATTTTTTTTTTTTTCTGCAGATTTACTTCCATCCTTCGTTTCAGGTAGCACAAAATTCAGGTCTCTTGCTCTGCTTATAGTGGTTTACCCAGCTGTATATATGCTGGTAATTGTCAGCTCTGACTTAGTTGCTATTTTAATTTTATTAAGAGCTAAAATCCACCTGAAACTCTTACCTACAATGGTTAGGATTAAATTGGAGCTGCCAGTTACCAGGCAGAAATAAAAATAATTTTGAAGTTTTCAGTTACCTCTGTTAAAGAAATGTATGCACTTTCAAACTCAAGTAAGGGGAATAAGTTCTCCATCTAACTTAAATTTTTCTGTAGTGTTGCAAAAGAACTGAGCTTTCTGGTGTGGTTCATATTTTTCTTTTCTACCATGTGCTCACTGTATGTTGCATTAAGTGTAAGCAACATTTCTGTAAAGGACTGAAAACCTCCGAATCCCAGAACTGGAAAAGATTATCCAAAGGAATGAGGAGCTTCGGGGAGTACTTTTCTCCCGCCAGTTGAGCTCTTTTCTGGAACACAACCTTCAGTGCTGGATGGATGTACTTGTTAAGGGTTTTGGAGTGAGGATGGTGGTGGTGAGAAGTCTGGGATGCTGGAGAAGGTGGACTGTGTCTGCTTTCAGTTATTTAACTTCTGCCAGTGGTATATGTGCACTGCCAGACCTTGACATTTGTAACCATTCCCAAACCTTGTCATTACCCGAGTTTTGGTCCTTGTAATAAAAATCTGATCAAGGAAGCTTGTGCAATCTCTAACTAAATTCATCCACAAGTAGACATTGTTCCAACTATTCAAAATACGTTAGAATGTTTTTTTCCCAGCTCCTTTCTCCCTAACCTACTTTTGCTTATTTTCAACAGCTGCCAAACGTGATGTTACGAAGCAAAAGACAGGTATTGGGGCTTCAGGGTTGTTGTGGAAGCACGTTGCCACCTGTATGTGCCCACCACTAATTTAAATGGGATTTGCTCTTGGATGTGAAATAGGAATTGATTAGCCTCTTGATTTGTATTTCGGTGCTTTTAATAGAATTTTACTTAGTTGTGGTAATTTTCACAGGTTAAATTTTGGTTTGTTTGGGTATTTTGTTTTCTAGAGCTGTAACAAAACCAAGTTCTCTTCTTATGTATCCTGTTATGTTGCCAAGGAGTATAAAAGTTAGTGAAGGATTTGGGGAGCAGACAGCTTTTCTCTGGGTGGGCACAAGCAGAAGTTGATACCAGGAGGTGCTAGAGCCTTTCGGTGGTGATTGTGGTACTTAGGAAACTTTGAAGTATTGTGTATTTTTTTGGGGGGAAAACCACCTTTTCTGAACACTCTTACTGATGGCCCTAATGGTGCTGCTCCCAGCTGGGGAGTTGTGGTAATAGTTCTCTTTGCTGAACTTCCTTCAGATAGAATTCACATGAGGAAGAAGGAGGAACAATCCAGGTATCTGATGTTCAGACTTTAAGTAGTACTGGTGAGTGTTTTTGTTATTTCTTGAAAAGAAAAGGGGGAGTGAAGGAAAAGTATCAGTGACTAAATCATATTTATTATGAAAATATTTGGTTTGTATATTAATAGAAATGTAAAAGTAGTCATTGTTTTTGCATAAAAGCAGCTGGTCCTGCTTGATGCCAAAGAGAAGTTCCAGCAAATCCTATGGAACAAAAACAGTAGGGGAGAAAAAAGGTGATTTGTAGCAGTGAAGAAGTTGCAACAGTTATAAAAAGGAAATGCAACTCTTTCGAAATTGGGTGAGGCACAGATGTTCCACAGGGCACAGTGATGCTGAGCCCCATGAAATATCTTCATGGTGTTCAGCTTCCTACTGGGAACCCCTAGGGAATCCGTGTAATGCCCATGCGTAGGTGGCTTGCAGCATTGGGCTTTGAAGAGGAGAAGACTATGTGGTATTAAAAATTCCTTATCCAAACTGCTTGAGATTTATGGCCACAATGCCAAACACTGAGACAGGCTTACGTGACTTGCTGTTCTCTGTTAAGAAGTGTGTTGCTTTAACTCGAAGTTTCTTGGAGTTTTTACAGACAGGTAGAAGGAAGGTTGAAAGTAGTGGGTGGGGAGGGGATGGGACTGAAGCTGGAATTAAATTTTGTCAGAACCCCCTAAAGACTCTGCAGGGTATTCATAAGGTTTGACAGAACAATCCCACGTAGGGTAGGCGCTGGCAACGCCCTCAAGTGCCAAATCTAGGGAATGTGACAAAACGTGGCAGATTTCTAATGGCCTATAAAAATAGAGCCTGAGAGGCAGTGTGTGCTGTGTCTGCATCAGTGCATTTCTGCTCCCGTAGTAACGATGCCCAGAAGGCACCATTCAGCTTAGTTTCAAAATGGTTGTGATCATTAAAAGCAACAAGCTGCTTCAGAAGTATATTGAAATTTAGGATACTCTATTTCAAAACAAGAAAAGAAATTACAGGGCAGGAGCAAACAAGCCAGGACGTGTGGTATCAGGTTGTAACTCTTCTGCCTTATGAAACCAGCCACGATGTGGCTTTCCAAGTGCAGCCTGACAGCACACAACTCCATGTAAAGCATCAGTCAATGACGAGTGCTTTGAAAATAATGAAATTATTGTCACACTGGCACTGAAAAGTAGATGAGGGAAAGTTAGTTGATAAAAGAACTAGATTCAGAAAAAAAATTTCATGTATTTTGCAGTAGTACAAGTGCTTAAATACTGAATTGAGCATGAAGCAGTTGTGTAAAACAGACGAGTAGGGTAAAATGAAGCTCTTAGAGGAAAAGTAAGCTAAATCAGCAACATACACATAACAGCTTATGGAATGTTTATCTTAATTAATTATTCATATGTATGAATGTGTATGTACAAAAAAGATACAGAACTCAATAGTGATAATAGCCAGAAGTGACTTGATGGGTCTGAATCTCAGTTAATGGTTTGATTCCTATCACTTCTGAAATATAAATTTGGTGTTTTAAGCAGTAAGTACTGGAATGTGTGTTTTCACACAAAGTGCACAAGGACTAATTAAAACAGCAACTTGCAGAGATTTGCTCATATGATGTCAGTGCTCATGTTGAAGGTAGCACATAAATCTGTAATTGCTATTTGCTCGTTAATTGCTATTACTACAAGGGCTTGCTTGGCTTAAGGAGCAGTAGTCTTTTCTACTATACATAATTTCAACTGCACATCTAATTATCAATAACCATAGTTGTGTATCAGCATTTTTAAACAAACTTAACAGTATTTTGTTGAAATAAATACAGATAATTTCCTCTGATGCAAATGTGAAAATTCTTTTAGACAGCATGACTTACAGAGACTGCAAGTTTGTTTTAGAGTTTATTAATTAAGTAAATAATGATTGGTTGACTAGTCAGAACTATTGCCTGCTCCATCCATAGGGTACGAGAATCCCCGGCAGCTCGTTCCCTGTGAGAGCACTCACTGATGATCTCAATTAAGTGAGGCATTTTGATAACACTTAGAGAAACTGTTGTCAAATCCATTAACTTATTTTTACTGTGATGTCTGTTACTGTTCTAAATTAATAAATTCTCTGAAGTTTCTTAGCTTTGAGTAAGCAGTGCACAGTGGTCACATGTGGTGCTGCTCCTTTTGCATCTTCACAAAGAGAATGCTACTCCTAATACTACTAGAAGCTGAAGAAAAATCAGTTATCTTGTGAATTGAAACATTATCTTCATAAAACCCATCCTAGAAACCTGTGATATTTAACTTTCTCAGCAGTTTTATTTGAATTGCTGTTTTATCTCTCTTAAAGCATCCTGGGAAGTAGCACATACAGTTTGACTCCTGGACTCTTGAACATGAGAGAAGTGTGGTTTGTGTGTATGCTTTCAGTTTTCAAATGTTTTGGGGGATGTAGGTATAAAGGCAGCTTGTTCTATAAACATTTAAGGTTGGTCAGTTTGTGCTATGTAAAAGAATGGGAAAATGAAGGTGTAATTGGTAGCATTAAATGCTGCTTTTCTGAAAGGAAGGAAGGAGAAGAAATTGTACAGATTATTTGATTTTTTTTCCTTTTGTTTCTGTACTCATTAAACTTGGATTGACCTGTCGATGGCCAGACTTGAAATGGATTCATTCTCGTGGTACTCTATCTGAAAACTTAGCCAAAACTTTGTAAAACCTGGATGTTGATTAGGTGACAATTTTCATAATGATCTTGGTTAAATTGCTTGAACCTGTTTAAAGCTTCTGCTATTCACTTGAGAGAAAAATCCCTTCAGCATGAAGAATAGTATTTTTTCTAGCTTCATTGTGTCACAAAACAAGAGGAATTCTGGGCTTTGTGTAGCACAAGAGGGTCACCAGATTTCTTTTAACTGGCTGCTTTTCATCCCCTTCAGTGGGCACTGACCAAGAGGAATAAACTGAACATCTGTCTTCAATTTCAGTAGAATTGTGCATTGCTGCAAGAATGAAAACAATATTCTAAATGGTCTAAAATGTTGAGGAATTTTTTTATCTGGAGTGTCCATGCAGATGTGCATTGAGGTAAATATGTTCTTATACCCACATGTCAGAGTGCATCTTGCCCTCCCTGTGTCTTGAAATGCCACCTTTACACCTTTCCTTTCTTTTTTTGAATATTTTTTTTGTTCCCCCGCCTGCTGACTGGGACCGAGGTCTCTGTGCCCTGGCTCATGCTGGTGTGTAGCTCCTGCTTTGTAAGCCTGGCAAGGTGTTAATCAGGTCTTTGTAATCCACACCGACTCACTGATTTATTGCCAAACATAGAACTAAATACCTTTAGTCACTGCCTCTGAAGTTGCTTAGCAGGCCTGAAAGTTAGCACAGGGAGGAATGAGCACAAAAGTCCCTTTTCTTAGGAAAAAAGGTTACGTTGGCAACAGCTTTGCCTGTTGTATGATATAATACTTTTCTATCAATCAGAAGTGTAGTCATTTGCTTTTGTTTTATAAAGAATTATAGCTCACTCAGGCACAGATGTTATTTACTGCCTTGAATTGAGTTTCATGGATCACTGTACTATTCAAATACTCTTTTTCTGCTCTTTTTGACCCTGCTTGCAGCTTAACTTGTGAATGTGAAGGCTCATTGCAGTTCAGACTAATATTGATTGCTGCTGCTCTTGTGTGGTGGATGTGCTTCCAAACAGAATAAAACAGAGAAGGTTGATTGCTAGGCCTGTCTCATATCTCTTGATACAACCATTTTTGAGACCATGATAAAAAACACCTGTTCTTGGCTTCTGAGCTGCCCTGGCCAATATCTTCCCCTTCTTACTTTGGAGAAACTTGATAGGATGGAGCTCCAAGACTGCCAGTAGCTTGAGTTCTAGAAAATGCAGAAATAATACGGATTTCATACTGTACTTCTTAAAAGCAAAATAATGTCATTGCTAATAGTTGTTAATTCTACATTTTAGAACATAATTGCTGCTTGTGCAAATGATTTTTAGAGGAGAAGTCATCATGGTTGCAAATATGTAACCAATCTGCTGAGTACTTGATGGTGTGTGTGTGTGTTTTGCAGGAAGATGGGATTTTTAGAAATCTGAATGCTGTGAAGTTCATGATCTCTCCTCCTGGTTTCCAGGTTCTTTCGTTCATACACTTTCTCATTCATCAGAATTTCTCATTTCTCTCTAATTCTGCAGTTCCTAAGGGAATATTGGGTACAACACTGGCTGTGGCCCTGGGTTGCCTTTCTGTTGATGCATGAAATTTTCCATTTCCCTTTCTGAGGGTGAAGATTATCAGATATTTTCTGCATTCATTTTGGAAAATTTTTGATTCTTGTTATACCAGATTGTTCCTTCTATTATCAGTTTTTGTGGAATCTTCTCTCTTTGGATGTTCCTGAGGAGAATATGTGCATTATTTTCAATAGCTGTGCCAATTTATATATATCAAGACCCTGTATCCCTCAAGCTTGCTTGGCTTTCATAGTCACGCCAACAGATTTCTCAAGGTAGTTAAGGAATGATTTCTTTCTTTTTTTCCACTTCAGAGTTTTATTCTTGTGAGGGAACAAAGAAGAAACAAAGCAGAGAAGAACTGACAGTGTTACACAAAACCCTGAATATAAAACAGCTGCAGCATGTTCATGTGTTAGGGGAACTCTTGGCTTTATGAATTAACTCCTTTACCAAAGCGCTGAAGCTGATTTATTACCTGTGAGAAGTACTGTAGAGGCTGTAAAAATCTGAGGTTTTTCTGTCTGTAATGCTGTAAAATAGGTGGTTATGAATAAGATTGGTGGTTATGAATAAGCTTATGAATTTACCTCTTTGTTTTTCCCCTCGGGGCATTCAAAGATAACACATCTAATTTCTCTGGATAGCTGTGTTAGGTAGCTCGGGGAGTCAACTACTCCATTTGTTGGCAATGTGATGTATATAATACCTAGTTTGTAGAAATGGGCTTGTCAATTTAGCAGAAATGGATCCAAGATCATCAATTTTATTCCTCCCCATCTGTTAACCTGGCTGCTTTGTTTGCCGTGCTACATCCAGGAAATACAAATGCAAGAAGCTAGAAAGCTGGTGGAAATCTTAGTCTGCATCAAATCAAAGTAACCTAATTCTTTCACTGCACAGGGAATTAAAGCTTAAATCCTGGTATTCCTAAAGGATCAGTGCAAGTGTGTTGATCCAGGAACCTCCACAGTAGCAGCAGTAGTGTGCTGTGGTGAAGTCAGGTCAGTTCCTCCCTGGAGTCAGTGTATCTCTGGACATATGGTGGGACATATGGCTCTCGCCGGACTCTCCCTGGGTGTTAGCTGGTGATAGGTGAGGAGCTCTGGATGTTCGGAGGGGGTGCAAACCACACCTCTGATGGCATTTTCTTTCCCCACACCATCACAGGGAGGTCTTTATGACTTGAATTCTTCAGTTGCTCTTTTCCTTTGGCAAGTGAAGAGAGAAGATTGCGCAAAGGTAGCTGAGACAGTCTCTGATCCGATGCTACAGGAGCCTCTGCTTCTAGCAAGCTCTGGGGGTCCTGTGCTCACTGGGTGAAGAATTGTCATACCTGTTTAAAGTGGACTTTTTTTCTAGCTTTAAATCCCTCTTGGTTTCTTGCTCCACAGCAGGTCCTGCTTTGTAAACCTGAATTGTGGCTCACCTCCACCTTTTCCTTTCTGGTCTGGAGAATCCTAGCCTGCCCAGTCTCCTCCTAATGTTGCTGCACAAGTGTGTGTTTTCAGACATTTAGTTTTTAAATTGTAGTTTGCTCTGTAACATAGAGGACTTGAGCAGCATTTACAGTGAGGGTTTGCTGGGAGATAAACAGCAGTCAGATCAAACCTTTTCACCTGTGAGACAAAATGTCCTTGTAAAGGTGTACTTTAGATATTTGTAAAGAATTAAATAACACTTTTAATGCAAGCTCTTAAGGGATTTCAAATGATGAAAATGTAGTGGAAGAGTGAGGCTAAGCCACTGTGTGTGTGTGATTCTTGAGTTATTCTCAAAAATATCTTGTGTGGCACTATTGTTCTTTATAAAGAAAAACCAAACCCTCAAATTAAGGGAAGTGGTTGGGTTTGACATTAAACCATCTGGTGTCTCTATCATTTTCCCCACCCCAGCTTTGCCACACAATCATTACATCCCTCATGTGTTGGACATTGTGTTATTGTAAGCATAGGAAAAGCCAGGAAGCTTTTAGAGCCATTTTCCCACTGTCTGCTGAAGGCAGACAGCCCGTGTATGAGTGTGTCTCTGATTCATGCCAGTTGCTCAACCAGGGTTGAAGTGGTTAGTTCTGTTTCAGTGTGAAGCATT
>NW_008668560.1:53628-61563 GCF_000695815.1 Acanthisitta chloris
ATCCATCTCAAGGTTTTTTTAGAATTGGATTTTTTGTACTCCTCCTCATGTAAAATGACTCCAAAATTTTTTTGTTTTGTTAAATTGATGTCTTTTATATCCCAGTAACCAGGTGACCGATGACTGTAACTGGGTAGGCTGCACGAGGGGGGTTGGCAGGTCACTGGGAGAGGGATTTTGGCTGTTTTGAGTGAAATTCATGTTATCACCCAAGTCACATCGAATTGGATTTTTTGTACTCCTCCTCATGTAAAATGACTCCAAAATTTTTTTGTTTTGTTAAATTGATGTCTTTTATATCCCAGTAACCAGGTGACCGATGACTGTAACTGGGTAGGCTGCACGAGGGGGGTTGGCAGGTCACTGGGAGAGGGATTTTGGCTGTTTTGAGTGAAATTCATGTTATCACCCAAGTCACATCACCTCAACAATTAACAGAGTTCTGAAGCTGTGACCGTGCTCCTAAGGGTTGCCATTGTAGTGCATTAGTTTTTACAATAAGGTTTGATCTGAGCAGATTAACAAGAACACTTTTAAATGTTGTATCTAATCCCTCTTTTTGTTCTTTTTCTACCTTAAACCATCTTCTATTTCTCTCTACTTGCAACTCTTGTCTTGCTGTGTACTCATTTCCCCTTCATGATCTTTTTCTTTGTCAGTCACTTCTTCAATTTTCTGCCTTCCAAGTTATTTTAATCAAACTTTTCATCTCTGTTTATAATCTGGCAATTTATATTTCACATGCTACACCTTTCCCAAAATATGTGTTTGCTAAACCTCTTACCACTGCCTCTGCTCCTTTCACTGTTCATCAGGCTTGGATGCAACAACATCCTCTCATGTATATCAATACTGCTTTCGATTTTCTAGCTTCAAGTACTCTTGTTTTGCTCTGGTTCCCTGCTGTTCTGCTCCACTTCCCTCCAATCTCACGGTGGAGCTATGTCAGATTGGCTTTCCATGCAAGCTCCTTTCTCTGATTTCTTCCCAAGAGAAGTGGGGAAGAGCAGAAACAGAGTCCAACATCCCCAGGAACCTCTGCAACTGTGAAAAAAACCAGCTCACCTTCAGGAACTGTTATGGAGGTGTCGGTGATTCCCCAAGTGGACAACCTTATCCTATATCTCACTTGGTCTGTCATGTGAAGTTTTTTCCAAACATCCTCAGCATAGGAAAATATGATATACTTTTCCAGGATGGCTTTTTTTACATAATGGGATATGAAGATAGGGTCTAGATGATTTGCATAAGGGTGAAACAAAAGCTTGAGAAGAAAAATTCTGCTAATTTTTATACCTTGTTTTAAGATAGAAGTTACATATACAGATAGGTTTTATGTATTCATCACTAAGTAATCAATTTTTAAAGTTGTTTTTCCTCTCTTTTCCTTTCTTTTTTTCCTTGTGCTGTTCCATCATAGATTTTCATTGATGAAAATCAGCTGTTGAGATTTTTGGAGGCAGTGACTCTGAGGGCTGGTCTAGGTTGCATATGGCAGAAACTGTATAACTAGCAATTTTCTTCTTCTGGGAGAACTATTCAAGCGAGGTTAAGATGCATTTAGAACTTACCATTAATGTCTGATTTTTGTTGATTGTGGGCTTTTGGTTGTTTTGGTTTTTTTTTTGACTAAAAAAGCTCTAGGCATGTTAGTTTTAGAAGGAGGTCTTAGGGTCAGAGGTTCAAGATGGGTTTGCAATGACTCCAGTGAATGTTGGAAGGCTGTGAAACAGAGGAAAAAAGGCAGGTTTTATTATACTATAAACTAGAGTAATTGACTGTTCAGACAGAAGTCAAATGATATGGGAAGGTGTAAAAGAAATTAAGAGGATCACATACAAGTTATTCCTTGATGGTTGTGTCGTGGTGAGTGGATTCATTCTCCCAGCCTTGATTTCAGTTGCTCACTGACTCTGTGGTGGCAAGCCCTTACCTTGAGATATGGTGTTTCCTTTGCTTTAGTCTTCTAGGTTTTAATAAGTATGTGAGGAGAGTTGTTCTGGGCTGTCTGGGATTGGCTGCAGTGGGATGCTGAGCCGTGAGCATGCAGTAATATATTTTCCTAGAGTGCTTCCAGGCTGCTCAGAGACTGCTTGAGCACAGGTGATGTCTCTGGTTTTTTTTATTTGTCAATTTTCTGCTGTGGATTTATTCCGTCACTTTTTGAGCCTGTTCAAACTGTATTTTAGCTTAACTGTAACTATATATCCAGTGGTTTCTTTTGAACTTGCTCCTTGCTAGTTTCATTAAATTTTGCCTAATCATTGCATTGGAAGACATAGGGAAAAACATTCCCTGGCAGTCTTGTGTAAGACCTTGACCTTTGCAGGTGGAAGACTTCTAGTCTGTGTGGTGAACTCCAGCACATCCCTGTTCTACCTCCTCCCCAGGTCATGTGAATGACAAAGAAGACAAGCCCTAGTTTCATGCATTTGGGATCTCACTGATTGGTGGTACTTTGGCCTTGAGACCTCGCCACATACTCTGATCTTCAGCCTGCAGTCCATCTTTTTAACCGCTTTGATACCCTGGGAAAAACGTAAATATTAGTAGACATATCCAATTATATTCCTTTGTTTTCTTTTGCGAGATCTTTCTTTGCTTAGCTCTTAAGCTTTTGAAAGGTGGTTTGTTTTGGGTGAGCATTTAACACTAGCTAATTGGAAAATTCAGCCATGTTAAAGACTGAAAATTGAGAAGACTTAATACATTGAGACACGAAGAAAGGAGAATGGAAACTTCGTTTTGCTCCTTGACTCAGCTGTCTATTTCACTAGTAAACTGCGAAACTGATGTCCAAGTAGGGCAGCAGCACTAGAAAGCAGGAAAACTAATTGATGAAATAATTATTATTTTTGTAAATAACTCTGTCAAAGAACAGTTCTGAATGGGAATGGCATCTGCTGTCACAGCAGCAGTGCAAGTGACATAAACCTAATAGGAAATCACACAATTTCTGGGAGAGACTTGATCCCCTCTCTGGCAAATGAAGGCTGCTGTGTGTATTTGCATTGGAATATTTTATTCTTAATGAAATAATTGGGTGTTTAGCCATTTTTTTTGGGGTGAAGTGGCAGCATTCTCGGCAGCAGTATCTGTGCTTGGAAAAAATAATCTATTTTTGTTACATTTATTGGAGTGACAATACTGTAATGTGTCTTTTTGTCCAAAGCAAGTCTGAGCAGTGCTTCATCATAGAATTGGTGAATTCAAAGGCTAACTGTAGTGCTGAGTAAAGAATTTACTAAGTGAACATGATTTTAAACTCTTATCAAAAGGATTTTAGTTAATATTTGCATCTTAAAATAATAGGGAAAATAAATGTCTTTAATTAAATTTCTTTTCATATTTTTAAAATTTAGAGGGAATAGCTCTTTGGGATTTTTTTAATATGGCAAATACATCATATTGTTTGTAAATATACATCATATTGTTTGTACACTGTATTGTTTGTAAATAGAAGTATCAAATATATTGTTTGTAAATATACATTATAGTGTTTGTACATCATATTGTTTGTAAATAGAAGTATCAAATGTATCATATTGTTTGTAAATATACATTATAGTGTTTGTACATCATATTGTTTGTAAATAGAAGTATCAAATGTATCATATTGTTTGTAAATATAAGTACAGCCTTTTCTATTCTGAAATGGCCTCGCCGACTTTGGCACTTTAACTGCATGTTTTAACCTTCGTACAGTAGGACAGAAAGGTTTGTGTTCTCAAGTAAAACGAGACATTTTAAAAGGACAGCAGATAACATCTTAGTTTTTCTTGAAAAGAAATAACAACAAAACCCCAGTTTATAGGCCTTTTTTCCCCTCTCTGATTTGTACTTGGGAAAGGGGAGAAAAGCACAGTGATATGTTCCATATATCAGTATGTCTGATCACAAAATATATCAGATGATTTAAGCAGAACAGCGGGTCATCTGTGTTTCCAGTCAGTTTCTGCCACTCTTCTCTCAATTAAATATGTTAACATGGCAAAAAAACTTTGTGTCACTGACACATGCTTTGAAATCTTCATCTGGAGGCTTCTTCTTATTTCATTAATTTTCCCGAAATAGCAGTGCCTAATTATGAGCTGTATAAGAGGGAAAATCTGATGCAGATGAAATCAAATTTTCTTTAATTTTATAGTCTTTCTGGGGGCACGTTTTCAACTGGAATAACAGTAATGACAAAGAAAACTAAATTGCTCTGACTTCAAGGGTCTTTTCTACCCACAGGAGCTGGACAAATTGGAATTGAAAGGACCCTGGCAATTAACATGTTGTGTGTTGGACAATACACTGAATAGCCAATTAATTACAGATGTTTCAGCTTGTGTGGGTTTAGGTCAGATCAGAGATGTGGCTCATGCCTCTTGATAGTTTTTTCTCCGCTATTAGCCTAATGAGACAATAAGCAATCGAGCAAGAGTGGGGTAAGTTTGCGGCCTGGATCTAAATGTCACACTCATGGTGTCAAACCCAGATGGGGCTGTTGGCGCAAGAGGTGTTTTCCTCTGTGGTGGCTTCTTTGCAGGGACCTTGTTTCTTTTCTGCACAAAGGTTTGAAAAGCAAGTTCAGCACTGGGGGAATTAGAATAGGTAAGAATCTGCATATTTAAAGTGATATTAAAAAATTCTGCAAAGGGTAATGGCTGAAAAATTTATATATTTAAGGGTTTATATTAGAATAGCTTTTGGGTGAAGGAGTTGCCAAATGGATGTCACAGCTGTACTGCCCTGCCTGTTGTCAATCTCAGAAATAGCTGAGCTTTGATAACGTTGGCTACAGATTTAGAGAAGAATCCCAAATTCTTTGAGGCATGGGATTTACTGTCAGCTGTTTCAGCCCTGGGTTTGTGTGTGAAATTCAAATTAGCGTAAATGAGGGTGGTAAGAAAGTAGTCTGAAAAGTTTTCTACATATTACTGGCATTCTCTCACAAGCTGTTGTGCTGCCAAACTGGGAGCTCAAAACAAAGGCTGTTAGTCTGTACATACTTACTGTACTGCCTGACCCAAGGTGCTCTCTCTCAGGAGACACACTTGACTCGCTCTTCCTGCAGTATGGCTGTTTGCAAGGCCAGCAGTTCACTGGATGCTGACTATAGATTTCACTTGGCCTATAAACTATATTTTGCACCCACAGAGCAGAAATCTGTGTACCTTCTGCACCTAGGTACTGCTTCCAACTTTCAGCAGCAAAGACATTGGTTTACAAAAAATTGGTTTACAAACGATGCAGCCATGAAAGAGGATTTTGGATTTTTCTGCCTTTAGTGCATAATATTCTTTTCTACCCTTCAAACTTTGAGGCAAGTCTCCAGTGGGTGACAGATGGTTGATTAGGTAAAAATGTGTGCTTGGGCCATATTAATAGAAATGTTTGTGGCTGATGTACATTAGTACTAACCTCACTTGTTGTGATCCTGGGAGAGGTTGATAATGCTTGTTGTGAAATCTGGAAGTGACAAATGAGCCATTATGATTTTATAGCCAAGGTTTTTATTAAATGCTTGTTGGAGGGTGTTTGGGCCTCAGAAATCAATGTGCTAAGGGTATAATGTTACTGCTGTCTTGGGCCAACCTGAGGATGTTATTCTTAGGGGGGCAAGAAAATAGTAATGATAATCTACTCGGCTGCAGCATCTAAAAAGGATGCTCAGGTTATCAATATATTCTCTCATTTTGCTCAGTTGGAGGACAGCCTGATCCCTGAGGAAGCAGCTGGGTTTGTGTAGGAGGCAGAGGTGGGGAAGATCAAGGTCAAGCTGAAGAACTGTTAGGGCATAGATGAGGGTGCTGAGCACCAGTTCTGTGGTGGACCAGAAGAAAACAAGAGTCAGAGTTGGTTTTCCTCTCTGTTTTGTCTAGTGGGCTGGGCATGGCTAGGGGACAGCAGTAGGTGACTGTACCATGCTTTGCTGACCACTGAAGGCAGAATGATGTGAATATTTAAAGCTCAACAGCAGTCACAAACATGTAGTTTCCAAAACGTTGATTATTGTGGAGCTGATGGAGGTGTGGTGGTAATTTTGGGACTTTTTTAGTTTCTTTCTTTTGGTGTATGAGAAGCTGTTAAACCTGCTGGTTGTGGATAGTGGAAAAATCTTGAAGTTCCCAAGTAGTAAATATCTCTCCCTGTAATGAAAAGGTGGAGTAAAGGGCTCAGGAGTGATTCTGGATCTGTAAAATTGTATTGGAGCAAGTGAAGTCCCTCTCAAGTGCCAAATAAATAGGTATATATTGACGTCATCTAATGTGAAGCTAATAAACTATGTCTGCTGCTCAAAACCCGTTTCATTTTCTTATATCTGCACATTCTAAATAGGTCTGGCTTCAATTTATTTTGTTGATTTAAAAAAAATATCGTTTGGACATTAAAAATTGAATTATCAATTCCATTATCCTCCTTGTGCACTTCAATTTCAGGCTTATCTGCATCAATGAAGAAGTGTTCCAGGAAAGGCTTTTTTTTTAACTGGAAAAGATCTATTATTACTTGCAAAACCTATGTAGAAAGTTGCACAGTTGCTAATAATCTGGGATTTCCCCAGTGTATATTTTTGCCTTGCTTAGAGTATTTGCAATTAGAAGTCTCAATCTCAATGGGATAATTAAAAAATAATTTACCACTTGGAAGGAATAGGTCTCTTCAGGCAATCTGCACTGCTATTGGTTAATTATTACTAATTTTTGGTTATCTGATACAGTTCTTCCTGACCTGACATCTGCATAATGTAGAAGCTAATGAGAACAGAAATTAGGCCTGGTAGTTGACATGTCCTCTATTCAATCTGAGAGAGTAAGGTGGAAAGAGATTAAAATTCAAATTGTTGAAGTGGGACTTCAGCATTACAGGCAACTTTATATCATGCACAAAATTTTTATATAGATGAATATATATGTAGAGAAGGAAAGATCCACATGTGATTTGGCAATCCTTTTTGTCGTGCTGGCTGAAATACTGACTACGGTCTGAATATTACAGTGGACACTAAATTTAATACCTAGTTGTGGGGCTTGCTGTAAAGTCAAAGTTTTCTTCTTTCTTTGCAATAAGTTAACTTTTAACTTTAACAGTTGCAAAGAAAATATTTCAATTGCATGATATGCACTGGTGTTTTTTACATCATTACTGTATCTGAGTAACATCTCCATTTACAAACTGCAAACCTTGCAAGACTCTCCTGTTGGCTATTATTTGGTTGGAGAAGGTGAGATACAGCTGCAACTTGTGTGAGTCACTCCTGTTATACCACTCTGGCTCTCACCTTCCACTAGATCAGGTTGCTCTAAGTCCCATCCAACCTGGCCTTGAACACTTCCAGGAGTGAGGCATCCATAGCTTCTCTGGGCAACCTGTGCCCGTGCCTCACCACCTTCAGAGTCAAGAATTGCTTCCTAGTATCTAATCAAACATTGCCCTCTGTCAGTGTGAAGCCATTCCCCCTTGTCCTGTCACTCCAGGCCCTTGTAAAAAGTTCTGACTGACTGGAAATTAGCAAACGTGACACCCATCTCTAAGAAGGGTCAGAAGGATGATCTGGGGAACTCGAGGCCTGTAAGCCTAACCTCAGTTCTAAGCAAGGTCATGGAGGAGATCACCCTGAGTGCCATCACACGGCACATGCAGGACAACCAGGGGATCAAGTCCAACCAACATGGATTTATGAAAGGAAGGTCCTGCATGACTAACTTGATCTTCTTCTACGACAAAGTGACCCACTTAGTGGATGAAGGGAAGGCTGTGGACGTGGTCTATCTGGATTCCAGTAAGGCATTTGGTACTCTCTCCCACAGCATACTAATAGAAAAACTGGCTGCTGTGGCTTGGATGGGTGGACTGTTTGATGGGTAAAACACTGGCTGGATGGCCAGGCCCAGAGAGTTGTGGCTCTGATTGGCACTGATCACTAGTGGTGCTCCCCAGGGCTCA
>NW_008668561.1:0-15323 GCF_000695815.1 Acanthisitta chloris
TCCTTCACCAGTCTGGCAAGTCCCTGACTGAGGATACTTTTTCCCTTCTTTGTCAGACAGACCCCAGCAGCCCCCAGCAGCCTAGGCTTGCCAAAGTAAGCCCCATGGTCTGAGTAACCAAAACCCTGTCTGTGGCACTGCTGCTCCAGACATTTGTTGACCTCCCAGATCCAGCTGGCCATTTTGAGCCCCTCTCCTTTGACCTGGAGGGTTGATGAAATAACTGCTTGAGTTCAGAGCCTTTTACTATCTCTCCTAGGGCTCCGTAGTCCCTCTTAGTACTTCCCAGACTGCTGTCAGCTGTATCACCAGCACCCACATGGAACATTGATAGTGGGTAATAATCAGTGAGTGTGACTAGGCATGAGAACTCAGCAGCATCCCTGATCTGGGCTCCTGGAAGGCTACACACCTCCCTTGCAAGCAGGTCAGGCCAACAGATGAATGCTTCTGTGCCTCTTAAAGTGGAGTCACCCACTAGTATCACCTGCCACCTTTTCTTGCTTGAACTAGTTGTTAATTTCTTTATTTGTGGACCTGTTGGGTTGCCCCATTTATTTCCAGCTGTTCTTCCAGTGTGTTGGGTGTCACCTTGTTAGCCTGTAGAGCTGCAAAGCGATTCTGGGTGGGGATGTCCAACTGGGTGGAAATGTCTGTAATTGAAGGAAGCCTCTTCCTTTTGTTGTTTTCCCTTTTTACTACTTCCCAAGTCCCTGTGTTAATGCCCTCTCTCCCCTCCATGTGTGCCGGGGTGTGAATTTTTTGGCCTCTCCTCAGCGGGCTGTGGTTCCCCCACCATAGAGCTTGGAACCACCTGTCCAACTCCCTCTCAGCCTCCCTGATATCTCTCAGCCTTTTGCTTGTGTCTTGCAGCTCAACCACCTGTTTCTGGAGCTCCTCCACCAGGGCACATCTGCTGCTGCTGCCTTGCAGACTGACAAAATCATAGTACTTTTGTTTAGCACTGAAGGAGGAGTGGGGGAGAAAAAGAGTTTTTGCTGGCACTGAGAAATGAGGAAATAAAAGTATTTTTTTTTTATTCCCTCGTTATCTTAGGCAATACAGTGATCTGCATGTTCCTGATACTGTTCCATTACCCCAGTCTCTTTCCGTCCCATACTTCTGTATGTGACATCTGAAGTACTGAAGTTGGGTAGAACCAGGTCCAATGTAAGAATACATGAAAGAAAGCTTAGGGTGATGAATAGTTGCAGAAACTGAATAAAAAGGGATAATAGGAGCAAGGAGTATTAGGGGGAAGACATAGAATATGGAAAGAACCGTTAAGGGTTGCTGAACTTGTTTCCAGCAGGGAGAACTCAAGGAAACATCACATCGAGGCATGAGCTGAAGGTCTTCATACTTCTGGTGGAGAAACCTATTAGCTGTAGTTAACATATGTACCAAGTTGCAGATGTTTAGTTTAGGCATTATATGATACTTTTGTAAAGCCTATACAGTTTTGAGTTAGAAATTTTGATAAAATGCAGCCAGATTTTTTCCATCAGCTTTCTACCCCATCATATGGTTTGATTATAAAATAAAGTCAGTATTTTCAGCATTTTCATCTTCATTTGGATCAGCAATTGAAAATTAACAGCAGCCATCACTGCATAGTGATACACCAGTGCCCATCACAGTCTTCCCCCTCACTTTCCTCTTGTGAGACTGCACACTGAATGAGTAGGCAGCCTTCCTCCTGCCAATAATGGTAGTTTGGTGGGACCCTCTGTGGTACATAATACAATCCTTCCACATCCTGGGACTTTTTTCCCTTGAGTTTTGGAGTGCTGGCACTCAGAAATAGGGAAATAAAAAGACTTTGCATCTAGTTTTACTTCTTTCTGACTTGTGTTTACTAAGGTCTTTAATTGCATAGCACTATATTGTTTTTCATGTATTTAATTTATTTTCTCACACTTATTGCATGACAGAAGTTCTGAATTTGATATGCCTTCGGTTCTGCCGGTCCCTTCCTGAACATTGCACAGTGTTCTGCTACCTGATCATCTTACACATAAGTGATAGTACATGCTGTGTCTCTACAGCTCTACAAATGATCTCATGTATTCAGCATAGTATGTGATACTAAAGTCATGTAATTGAAAACTTTAGGAGAAAAGTTACAATTAGTTGTTTATGAAGAAATCAGAGTAAACTGGTTTATAATTCATACCTTCGTCTTGTGTGTGAATTGAATTGAATTTCAGTATATATCAAAAGTTCTGGCAAACTGAAGGTGCAGAATATCCTCATTTTGTAGCATCTAATTTGGAAAATATTTTTATGCATATAACATGTGTGACAGACAACATCCACAGAATCTGAGTCATGGAGACCTAAGGTGGGCAAGAAGGGTTTTAATACAGCCTTCCCATCATATAACTTTCATGTATGTCCCCCATACTAGTGTTAAGTTTACTTTTTACAGATAGCACGAAAAATACGGGGTTTATCTACTCCTCTTTGAAGAAAGAATGAAGCAAACAAAATGTTGAACGTAGAAGTAATGCAGCATTGTGATTGCATAATGAAGGAAAATATTGCAGAAGCTCCTGTAGCCATTGAGGAAATGATGTAATAGAACTGCAACTAGGAAATGTCCTAAAAATTCAGCTAGTCCAGCCTTCCTCTCTGACAGAGAATCAGCTTGCCTAGATACCCCTAGAAGCATAGCAGTGTGTTTTTTGATTTAACTTTCAGTCGAAGGTAGATCACAGTATCCTGAGGTAATCTTCTGCTTTTATAGACTTAGTGGTTAGAAATGTTTTTCCACAAGCCTTAGATAACTGTGGGAAATAATTACTCACGTTTGTGGAATGAAAGCCTTATCCTGTCCCCTTTTCTCTCCATGAGCAGTCTCCTATATGAACTGAAATTTCTCGTTCTTTCTCTGATGTTTAAAAAATGTGGGTTGTAGTTCTTATTCTCTTCTGAACTTCCTCCAGCTTCTCTATATATTGTTATGCATTTAGCTCAAAATGGAGAACGGAATCCAGCCGAGACCTCAACAGTGCTGAGCAGGATGTATCCGCATTGAAATCCTTGTGAATAAATAAAGCACAAAAACTTAGTTTTGAATATGCTGTTGACTCATATTTATTGTAACTCAACACCTCTTATTGTTGTCAGCATATTTTTAAATTCCAATTCTGTTCCCATTGTGCTTATAAATTTCAAGTTTGTAATGCATCCATCCTCCTTTCTTCAGTGAGTCCCTTCCCCATGATTCCTCTTGGCATCTCTAACCTGTAGTTTTCTTGCCCATAGAGTCTTTCTTTTTAAAGAGTGATTTTAAAAGGTATTTCTTTTTATATCCAGTCTGCTGATAGTTACATAAATTCGACATTCTAAATCTAAGAGTTTGTCTACCCTTTCTTATGTAAATGTTATGTAGCAGATAAAATTGGAATGATTAGGAGGTTTTAACTCTATAACAGGCAGTGATTGAAAACCTAATAAACTCATGAATAGACCAACAAATAAAAAAACAGCAGTGGAGATGAGAATTTAAAACATTTCTGCATGTTTATATAAAAGCTTTCAAGAAACTTTTTTTGTAGGTCTATGGCTTAGTTTTTTGCAGATTAAAATCTAGTTTTAACATGATTTAATGATTGATTATGCAGTCTCTCTGAAAAAATCTTGCCACTATAGAGCTTTAAATGTCCCAAGTAACTTTAGAATCCAGAATAAGTGTCCTGTTTTCTTAATTATTTGCGTACTTCCCTTAAAATCCTTTATAGCAAGAAAGAATGATTTTTTTTTGCCCTTTGTTCAGGTTTCTTTTTTTTTTTCAATGAGTTATTTTTCAGTGTTGGGTCACAGTATTCAGGGGTGTTTTATTGCTTATGTTTCCTTTCACAGGAATGAACATCAGAACATACATCCAGAAAATCAAGAGCTAGTGCGAGCTCTTCGTCAGCAGCTTCAGACTGAGCAGGTGCTGCACTAAATATTGCCATCATTCAGCTGTCTGATTTGGGGTAGTGTAGAATTCTCTGAGCTTCTGGAAGAAACTGGTCTTGGAAGTTATGGAAGCTTCCTTACTATACAGCTCATCCTCGAAATTCATCAAGTGATGAGATAACATAGCCTTTTTTTTAATGGATGCACTAAGCAATTAAAACTAAATATTTGGCTGGTTCTTTTTTCAAACACGTTTTTGCCACAAGGTGGAGTATGTTAGACTACGCTGTGTGCTTCCTGCAGTGTTCCTGGGAACTTAGCGGTGAAGGAAATGTCGAGTACAGTTTGCCTACACAGGACGGGGATTAGATGTTTAGGCTGATAAACTGTGTGTAGCAGAACAATGGCACAACAAGAGCCAGGCAGCAGAAACTGACCAGAGACAAAGTCTTTACCAAAGCCTTCAGTGACAGGATAGGGGCCAGTGGTTTTAAACTGAAAGAGCTTAGGTTTAGATGGGACATAAGGAAGAAATTCTTTACTGTGAGGGTGGTGAGACCCTGGAACAAGTTGCCATGAAAAGTTATGGATGCCCCATCCCTGGAAGTGTTCAAAGCTAGATTGGAGAGGGCTTGGGGCAACCTGATCTAATGGAAGGTGTCCCTGCCCATGGCAGGGGTGTTGGAACTTGTTGATCTACTCGCAGGTAGAATCTAGGGCAGATTACTGGAAATTGCTAAATCCCAGCCCCAGAGTGAAAAGCCATACTCTTGGAGAATATTGAGGAGAGTATTTCATCATAACACTTCTTGAAATAATGACAGTGTGGATTTATGTGTAAGACAAATAAGGCCAAATGGGGAGAAAAAATGTTTAATGGCATTGATGTACACAAGCTTGTTTGGGCTTGAAAGCACTAAATGCTGCAACTGGTAAGCAGTGCAGCTCAGTTACCTGGACAGTGCTCTGGGAAGAACTGCTTAGGGTCGTGAAACAATATGGATGGATCTGAGTTATTACTCATGCTCCAGCATGTGTAACTCAACAATGCAAAGAACCAAGGACATTTGCTGCCTTTAAGTGGATTGAAGTACACGCTTACATAACAGATGAAGGGAAAATAATTGGCTTGTCACAAGAAGAACTTGTTTAGTGAATCAATGTATTTAACTATGTTTGATTACATTTAAATGTATTTCTCTTTCATTTTGCATTTGGCTGTTTGACTTGTAGCAAATGAATGCTAGATTTATTATTATTGTTTTTAGAACTCAGTAGGCTGATATAAAAATATTACCCCTAACACTTTGCATTTCTCTGCTGTTCCAGCAGGATGCTTCTGCTGGTGTTCGACATCGCTTCTATACAGACATGTTCTGTCCAGTCTGTTTGCAACAGGCTACATTTCCTGTAGAAACAAACTGTGGACATCTCTTCTGTGGTAAGCAAGAAAAACTCCAAGTTGCAAAGATAAAATGAGAACAGAAATACAAACTTTTGGCCCTAGTACAGGCACCCTAGTTCCAAGCTTTGCTTGATTTTAGCTGCTTATCTTCTAGGCTACATCAGAAATAATTCTTAGATAAATAGTTGAGAAAACACATTTGTGAATAAACAGTCACTTTGAGAGTGTGCTGCACTTCTTTCTATGCTATTGGGATTTAAATTGTGGATAATTTTAAAATGTCAAGGAGTATAATTTATTTGCACTTTAGTGAAAAACTAGAGAGGCTGAAAAACATTTGGAAATGTACAGTTTAGAAAAACTGGTTTAGAAAGAGTAAAACATTCTGCTTGGTATTATCTTTACCTCAGAGAAATTTTTCTCTTGGATGTCCTGAAGAATTAACACTACGTTCACTTAAAGTGTTTGCCTTTTTTTTGTTTTTTGAAGCTGCACTATTCAGTTTTGTGTTTAAACATCCTGTGTAGCATTTTGCTTCCTCTCCTTCAGGTTCCCAGTAGGATCCTTTCATGCCATTCATCTAGTTTTATGGAGTATATAGTGCATACCATGCTTAGTTGTTTAAATGAAAAAATAAACAAGTTTGGAAAACAGTTAAAATACATTTTGACATGTTTGTTCATCAGTCAAAACTCTGATGATGAAGCCATGTTTTTAGGATAAATTTTGCATCTCTTGACGTTTTTGTGACTTCTAAATTTTAAACTGGTAAAATTTTTAATTATTTGCTTTTTCACATAATGATTAAAAACATGCAGTGTTTTCAGGAAATAACAGCTTGAAGTTAATGCTTCAGTTGAACCTACTCAGGATTGTTCTCATTTGAGCATGTTGGTTCTTGGTATCATCAGTATACAAAACTACATCAGAAAATATAAATTTAACCTAACTGCTTATACACTGGTGATGTTTTCCCTGGTGTGTCATGTGTTATTTCAGGCAATGGGTTTTTCAAACCAGAGGTTTAAACATCTGTAACTTACCTTCATCAGGTTCCTGCATTATTGCCTACTGGAGATACGGCTCGTGGCTCGGTGCCATCCGTTGTCCGATCTGCAGACAGACGGTAATCATGGACTTGACAGTTTGGCTATCCAGTGCAGCTTGCCACAAAAGCACTCATACGTGAGCTGCCATAGTGAGGCTGACAGATGGAGAAGTCTGAGAAGCTGAAAGAATAGGGATATGTGAGATGTAAATGGTGAACATTAAGGGTTTTTTTGAACTTTCTGCTTTGTCAAATGGCTCAAAAAAATACAGATTGTTCCTGCAGCTCAAATATAAGCAAACAACACTGATAACTTAGCCGGTTTTCTGTAAAGGAGTATATGAAAATAGAAAATTGTGATATTTTAACTGTGATCCTTCCATGCTTTCTGTTTGGGATGTCATCTAACTGCTTTACCAGAACTTGCACCTGAAGGGCTTAGCTGTTGTGGAAGACTGCCAGTAGGCAGTACACTACTGGTTTCTGAGAAATACCCTCTCCCTTCCCTCTCTCCCTACTGAAAAAACCTACCCATGTCAATTTCTTATTTTGTCCCTATTTTTAGCTTGTATGTATTATTAATTTGAGCTTTGTAGAGCAAGCATTAACTTACTTCCTACACAACTTACTTACACTGTCAGTTTGAGATATGTTCCTGCAGCTCATTAATGCTTAGGATCTCTGAGTCTGATAGTGTATGTTTTAATAAAAGTGCATCTTTATTTTACCAGTGCACAAAATACAGAGCTAGTAAGTTCAATTATATAACTTGCTTCGTGCCCTTGCCGCTCCATTGTAGCCTGCTTTGATTGTGTGTATCAGCAGGACAAATTACTCTAAGAACACAGAGGAAGGAAAGAAACATGAGTACGACTGGAGAAAGAACAAGCAGGTTTAGAGTGTAGCCAGTGAGGAAAAAAGGCACAAAAAATAAAGGCGAGGAAGGTGGAAAAGGAGAAAATAAGTTATTTTTTAGTGCCTTTCCTTACACATATATTCACTGACCTTCCTCTGAGTAACAGGTACATTGGGTGGTACTGTTTGCATGGTTATGTATTCATTCTCACCCTGAATTATAAATGGGGAAGGGAAGTATGTACACATGAACAACGTGAATCATACAGAAGGTGTGTGGCAGGGCTAGGAGTTGAATATAGATCTGCTCATGCTGTCATTTGCTAAATGCGACTGCTGCACCGACTTTAAATATACATTTAGTGTCCAGGTACAGAGGGAGCTTTTGGAGGCTGCAATAATTCAAAGTGCTGTGCATTTTCTGTTTCCTGTGATAATCTGCATTTTACACCTGAGCATCTCTTCCAAGTACTTCTCAATTTTTCAACAACTTCTATCCAGAAAGATAACATAAAATATACTTGAATATGACCTTACATGTTTCTCTGCATGAAATTTAACCCAAGAACAGAGCAGCATTCTCTGTGCTTACAAAAGAGCTGAAGATTAATATCTTTTTCTGTCAATTTACTAGTCTGTATTATTGCCCTTCATCTTGGTGTGAACATCCCTGTGCAAAAGTATGGATTTTTCTGCTTTTTTGTTGACATGCAAGGCCATTCTAAAGACAGAAAAAGAAAGGCCTCGTTGGTTGCTTTATTTGATTTTCCATTTGAGAAATGAAATCAGATTAATTTGATAAATTAACTTTGTTCTCCAAATCATCTGTTCCACTTATGAAACATAAACCACTTAGGTGTTTAGAAAAAGTATCTTCAAGGCTCCCTTAAAAGCAGAGCTCTTGTGCTTCTTTTTAACAATATTTTTTAAAATTGATATTCCATAAAGAGTTATAAGCAATTAATTAGCAGAATCCAGGTTAGCAGTTTTAGGTTTATGCTCCTACTGAATGTTCAACTAAAGCTGCGTTTGTCCTGTGCAGTTAAGGGAAGATGAATGTTTTCATTTGTAGTTCACAATGTCTGCATTTAAAAGACAATTGCACACGTAACACAATCTCCCTGCTGTCCCTAGGTGACATTGGTTTTGCCACTCTTTGGTGAAGATCAGCAGGATGCAACACAAGTGCTTCAAGGTGTTAATGATTACAATCGGAGATTCTCAGGACAGCCCAGATCTGTAAGTCTTGGATAAATTTGACTGGAAATCTGTGATTTTAGGAGAGATTAAGAGCACTTTTTGTGATTTCTTTTGCCCCCCTGCAGTATGGATTTTCTCTTCATGATGCTTAGGGACTAGACAAGTTTTTTTTAGGAAACTGATGTTTATATAGTTAGGTCAAACTCAAGACCTCAAAATTATTTATTTGCCATTAGTGGAAATGTATGGAATGTATGGAAATGTTGTGAGTGAGAGCTGCTAATAATTCTGGAGTTTGCTGTTCATGTGTTAAGTTCTTTTTTAGAAATGAGCCGTTATTTTGAAAGGACCAATAATTAGTCAGTAAAAATACGTGACTTGCAAGAAAGAATATTGACTTGACTGAGCTCTTTACATTGATTGCAAGTTCTACTCTGTGACTTTCTTCCTCAGATTTCAAGGTATATGCTGTCTTGATTTTTTAATTTTCCTCCTGGATTATATTACAATCTTCATTCTCCTCTCCAAGTGAAGAAAACGTGACTTTTTTCCTATAAATAGCTAAAAGAGATGGTCAAAGTTCTACAGACTTGCTGGCTTCTCTTCTGTGTGTGTGTTCCGATTCGCAAGGTGAAGTTCACGCACACACATACTAGTAACCTCCCTGCTTGTCTTCGTTTCTTCACAGGGTTTGCATATCATAAGAAAACATTAGCAACAAAAATTTACAGTTCCAAAGAAACGAAAGAGGGCGGGCTTTTTTCATGTTCTAAACCACAAAACAGTTGTGTTTTTGATCCAGAATAGATGGAAACAACCTTTCAGGCTCCATTAGACCTCTCTGTGGGCTATGTGTCTAGTCCCTGGTAACTTGCCTGAGGTCATGCCAGAAGTCTGCACTAAAGTCATAATCAGACTAGATAAATTGTCTTTGATTTATACACAGTGTACTGCCTTAACCACATACAAAATTGCTTTCTCAAAACCTTTTTCAGCCTTGGCAATAACTCATTTTAGTGGAGTTTAATGGCTTTATGTAGAAACAGTGTACAGTAGAAAGAAATTAGTATTATAAAAACCTTTAAAATTTCATCCCCCATGCTTTGACACAGCAAAAACCTGAATGTTTTCTACTGAGCAGTCCCTCACTAAGCTGGCAGAATCATAATAGAAAAATGGAAAGGAGCCAGGAGTGGATTAATTTAAAGGTTCTTTAGTTTACTTTGAAGCTTGATCCATCCTTTGGAAATTTACGTGAATCACTGGTTATATGCCAGAAAAGAGGGAGTGTTGTGTTTCTGAAGAACTGCAGCCTATTCTACTTTACCTACTGTTTTTTTCTCACAATCCCTGTATGCCTTCCATGCTGATCAGGATTTTACTGCAGTTAGCCTGTTTGCTGTTTCTAACTTTCCAGTCATTCATTTTCCTGTAGTAGTTGTTGCATTTCTTTTGTAATAGGTGCCAATGTATTTTCTAGTGATGTACTTTAAATGTATGTTTTACATTATAGAATAACAGTTAGACTGTTTCTTGAAAACATTTATATTCTAAATCTGACTTACTGCCCAGCAAAACCAAATCCATTAAGTCTTGTTTTACTGCTTTTCTTTGTTTTCATTCCTAAAAACTAAAAGCTTCTAAAGCTGTAATGTAGTAATAGAAACTTTAATTTAGCATGGATATGTTGCTAAAGCAAAATCACAGAATGTTAAGGTGTTGGAATGGATTTTAACGATCATCTAAGTCTCACCCCTCTGCCATGGGCAGGGACACCTCCCACCAGACCATGTTGCTCAAGGCTTCATCCAGCCTGGACTTGAACACTGCCAGGGTTGGGGCATCCACAGCCTCCCTGGGCAACCTGTGCCAGTGTCTCACCACCCTCACAGCAAAAAATTCCTTCCTAATATCCAATCTAAATTTCTCCTCTTTAAATTTACACTCCTTTTCCTGTCACTACGGTTCCTGACAAAGAGTCCTTCTCCTTCTTCCCCATAGCCCCACTTCTGATAGTGAAAGGCTGCTGTGAGGTCTCCATGCAACCTTCTCTTCTCCAGGCTGAACAGCCCCAACTTTCTCAGCCTGTCTTTGTAGGGAAGGTGCTCCAGTCCTCTTATCAGTTTTGTGGCCTCCTCTGGACTTGCTGCAACAGTTCCATGTCCTTCTTATACTGGGGACACCAGAACTGTATGCAGTACTCCAGGCTGCGTACCACAAGAGCAGAGTAGAGGGAGAGAATCACCTCCTTCAACCTGCTGCCACCCTCCTTTTGATGCAGCCCAGGATTCAGTGAAATATTAACTTTTGTTTCTTTCTTTATAGATTATGGAAAGAATTATGGATCTGCCCACTTTACTGCGACACGCTTTCAGGGAGATGTTTTCTGTCGGAGGCCTCTTCTGGATGTTTCGCATCAGAATATTTCTCTGCTTGATCGGAGCCTTGCTCTACCTGGCTTCACCTCTGGATTTTCTTCCTGAAGCCCTCTTTGGAATTCTGGGGTTCTTGGATGATTTCTTTGTCATTTTTCTTCTTCTGATATATATCTCTATCATGTACCGAGAAGTGGTAACACAGCGTCTGAATAGATGAAATGGACGAAAATGACCCAAAAGCAGAGGCAGTTGTGGAGTATTTTAAAAAGAGTACTATAACATGAGTATGAAATAGCAACGTGCCTGTGTACAATTTCAGTAGTAACAATCTCTTAGCTGTTTACCTTATACAAACATGAAGGGTTAGTATGTGATGATGCTTAACTGGAATCTTTAATTTGTGCATTATATATACTTCATAAGGATGAGGTTAGTTTTATAACATAATAAACCACCTTCATCTGCTTCCCCCTGATGAACAACTGTATGTAAGTAAAGCAGAAAACACCTTTTTTGGTGTGTTGTGGTTTGTGAAAAAGGAGTTCTAGTAAAGGACTTCAAACAATAAGTCCATTTGGGCAATGTAAACGTGTGAGAAAATTCAGAAATTCTTCACAGTGCAGTTGTCATGGCTAAGTTGTTTGATGTCTTCCTGTTGTGGGCTAGAGTTTTTTGAAATAAAAGTAGCTTTCTGTGCCTCTGTGGAAGAAGAAACCCAAGGACCGCATTACAACTATCACCTTGCAGTTTGCTGTTGTCCACATGCTTCATAGAAACAAGGATAACACCTCAGTATTGCTTGAACTGCACCATGCACAGTCACATGCAATTCATACCATCTTCTTTTATGCTTGGGAATGTACACACAGTATCTGATCTTACGTGGAGAAACCAGTATTGTGCACTTCAGACTGGTTAGTGCTCTGCTTTATAAGTAGAAGTGTGGTTTTTCTTTTCAGACTTGTTTCTTTGGTAGGGTTCTTCGGTAGGTACGTAACAGGCGTTTTGTGCTGCTTTGGGTCAATGCAGTGTATCTGAAATGGGAGTTTGCATTCCTTTATTTGCATTAAAACATTTGGCCAATTGGAGAGGACCCCCCAAATTTTAGATAGTCGTTGAAAAAAAAAACTGGATGTTTACGCTAACATGTACATGTTGATGTACTTCTACATGTACAGTGTAGGTGTTTACCTGAATGTACGATCTGCAATACAAGTACTAAACAATATAGATCTTGAGGTATTTGGTTTTCAGTCGGAGTTTTTGTGTTTGGTTGGTTGATTGATTTCGGTGTGGATAGAAGGTGTTCTGAATTACCTTGAAAAATATCTGTAATAACAGACCATGAGAGAATCCTGGAAATGTTTTCAAAAATACCAGAGTATTAATTATCCTTAGAGTTTAATTATTTTTCGTGTTGAATTTGAGCATAGGCTATCAGTTATACAAGTAATTTGAAGATACTTTCATTTTAAGCAATGAATGCCACTAGAAAGGTCCAGGGTATGACAGATTGCTGTACTTCTTAGCTAGAGGAATGAGGACTGCAGTTTTATTTTACCTTCATGAGTACTTGAAAGATGGTGATTGGACAGGTGATTCTTTGCATGTTTACATATATGGAATGAGACAAAGAAAGGGACCTTTTCACAACTTCTGTGTTTTCCCTATGCAGGTGTCTTTACACAGCTTGTAGCACTTAGGCATGTACAGGAAGATGTTAGAGCTGACACCTGAGGTGTCAGTGGTTGAGGGTGAAGATTGTCTTTCAGTGTCAGTGTTTTGAATGATATTAATTCAAAACTAAATTCACTGGTTCTTCAATTGAGTATTTACTTGTGAAAATCCAAAGACATTTTACAAATGAACTGGAAAGCTAATCTTTTCTTTGTTGCTGTTTGTTAGTGATGGACAAGAAGAGAAACGGGAAGTGAAATAAGGGTTGGAGGAGGAGAGCAAGACAGAAAATTACATTTTTGGAATAAAATGCTATTTTTTTTGCAAACTAACTGTTCTTGAGCATCTCGTTTGAGCTTTTCCCTTTGTGTTGGCACTGCTAATGTATGGTGATGGTTTGGTGGCTACCTCAGTTAACAGTCATTAAGGTTTTGCTGAGTAAGCGTGGGATATTCATAAACCGTTAGGTACATTCACAAAGCAAGACAGTAGTTTAGGATGTTAGGTAAGACCAGATTTTGCAGTTTTGCTCTAAGTATTGTTTCAGTTTGGGTTATCTTTTACCCCCAAGAAATCCAGCTGAGAGCAAACTCCAAAAATTTGTTTAAATACAGTTAATTTAACACCCCCTTTTCTCCTGGAGTTTAACTTTTAAGTCTGCTTAGAGAAGAGTGTAAACTGGTGTTGTAGAATAACTGGAGTCTGTTCATAGAATTTGTTGATCTATTACCTCCTCCATATTTTTATCCTATGTTTGTGTTTATAATTTTCCCATGATTTTCTAAATCCAGAGTGGATATAGATGCACATGAAGCTCCTTACTGATTTGTTTTCTTTGAGCTCCCCAATTCTATGTGCTACTGTGACTTTCATGCAGAAATATCCATCCCATCTAAGGGGTCTGTTCCTTAAGATCAGACCTTCTTGCATACCTGAAATCATACACAAACCACACCTGAATGCCTATACAAAGTTTCCCCATGTTCTGTTTCTTCAGCACATTTCTGCTAGCCAGGAGGGTTTCAATTCAGAAGCTTCTGCTTACTTTTGAATATTGAGTAACATTGTAAGCTTAAAATCAGCACATTGAACGCTTGACAGAATTAGGACCATCCTTCCTTTTTACCAATATGTGTGCTTGCTTGTTGTTATTTTTTTTTGGTCCTGCAAGCCAGTGATGAGCAGTGTTATTACTTGCTCAGGCCTTTTTGTGTAATGTGAAGATGCATCTGTCCTGCAGCATCTGGCTGTTGCTCCTTTACACAAATCTGAAATAGCTGTACATTAGCTGTCTTGGGTAACTAGCTTGAGCATAACTTAAGCTCTAGAGCTCCCAAAAAGCTGAGCATGTAGTGTTCCTGAACTGTGTGCTGCCAAGTTGTTCTGGCAGCAATGTTAAAGGTAAGGGCTAGAGCTGAGCACTGGCTTCAGAGTGTGAAGGAAATACGTGATGCTATGTGGAGAGTGGCTGCAAATGTGGCTGTGGTTTTGTCTCCTGGAATGGGGCAGGCATGTCACTGAGTGGGAGAAAGGAAAAATGGAAAACTATAGCAGGAGGAGATATGGGAATAAAACACAGTTCTTGAAAGGTCACAGTGTCACCGAAAACTGTGTGAAATATTTGATCGCTCCAGCAATATTAACAAAGGGGAAAACAAAAGTTACACTTAATAGCTCTTACACAATTACTTGTAGCATCTTGAGGCCTAATGATCATCGCCGCATAGAGCGATTTGTTTCTGTTTGTGTGCCACACCATTGATGTCTGCAATGATAAGGCAGAATGGTGTGGTTGGGGATACAATTTTGCCATAAGTTTCATAGAACTGTAGCAGTGTGTTACACCAGATTTTTAAGACAAAAGGATTTAAAACTACTTGTTGTTACTCTTAATGATAATAAATTGCTGTTAAAGTAAGAGATTCTCCTGAAGTATTTTATTGACTTTCTGGATGCAACATTGTTTTATTTCCCCTTTTACCTCTTCCCTGGGCTAAAGTTGTCAGTGTCCTACTCTTAAGGGGAAGGGAGCATCCAAGATTCGTAGATGCTCATGGTCAAAACAAACAACAAAAGTCAGAGGGTCCACAAAACCTTACAAAGTTCTATTAAATTACACACTTGGCATGGGAATTGTTGTAAGTTATTCCCTGATCTCCTATATAAGTACAGGATAGTGAGTTTTGAACAGGGGGTAGGGTGAAATGGAAGAGAGAAAGAGAGAGATGAATTACGGAGCAGAGGAGAGAGAAAGAAAGGGAGAAACAGAGGTCACCAGTCCTGGCTCCAGCGTCGATCCAGCTGGGATGTCCTGGGACCTGGGGTGCATGGGCTTAGTGGAAATACCTTTTATAGATAAATTTCCCCACCCTGGAGATGAGTTTCTCTATCCATGCAAATTAGTAATCATGCACAGTCCATTCTTGTGCTGGTTTGAGCTGAAGTAGTTAGCTTTCTTCACAGAGGCTAGTATGGGGCTATGTTTGGGTTTGTGCAGAACACAGAGTTGATAATGCAGAGATGTTTTTGTTACTGCTGAGCAGAGCTTACTAAGAGTCAAGGCCTTTGCTGCTTTCTGTACTGCCACACTGGCAAGGAAGTTGGGGGTGCATGGGAGACTGGGAGGAGACACAGCTGGGACAGGTGACCCAAACTGACCAAAGGGATATTCCATACCATATGACATCATGCTCAGTATATAAGTTGGGAGGAAGAAGGAGGAAGGGGGGACATCTGGAGTGATGGTGTTTGTCTTCCCAAGGAACCGTTACGTGTGATGGGTCCTGCTCTCCTGGAGATGGCTAAACACCTCCTGTCTGTGGGAAGCAGTGAATTAATTCCTTGTTTTGCT
>NW_008668561.1:15341-31852 GCF_000695815.1 Acanthisitta chloris
TGCTTTCTCTATTAAACTGTCTTTATCTCAACCCATGAGTTTTTGTAGCTTTTACCCTTCTGATTCGCTCCCCCATCCCGTTGGTGGGGGAGGGAGTGAGTGCCTGCGTGGTTCTTGGCTGCTGGCTGAGGTTAAACCACGACAATTCTCTAGACCTAGAGGGCTTTAGGGATCTTTGGTGGTCCTGATCCCCCCTTCAGTCCATGCATGCTTCTCGACCTCATTCCTGTGCTTGCATTGTGCTGTGTTGTCCTTATCTCCAGGAGCCAGAACAAGGACATTTGTCCCAAAAACGAGCTGCCCTACCTCTGTATGGTCCCTTCTCCAGCCACATCCTGTTCTTTATCACAGTGTGTTATCACCAACAATCCTTGGTTGGCTCCACACCTATCTGGCTATTAGTGTTTGAGACATACACATTAGCCCCCTTGTCTTCTAGGCTTCTACAGGCAGTAACTCTTTTGCAGTGTTGACCAATTCTTATCTTGGTGTCTGTGGACAGGAGGTTTAGAGATAACTCTGTGGTTTTCATCCTTATGTTGCCATTATAAGGACTATAAAATTTTCAAGATTTTAGTCCCAAAATTATATTGTACTTGAGATGCCCTTCCCTGAGCAGTCAAACCAGTGCCTTCAGATCCATGAGCACTAAGCTTTCAGGATGATAAACAAGTACAGATGGTCAGTTAGCACCTTCCCATTATAATCCTCAAGCAAACAAAAGCATAAAGCCAGGTGGATGAAAATGTAAGGAAACAGCAAATAGTCTCTGTAGGTTTACAGGAAGGTTGAAGGTTGGTGTGGGACAGGGAAGAACTGGATGCAACTGGATGTGCTGCAATCCTGGGGTTTTTCTTGATTCATGCCATGAAAGGCCCCTGGTAATCAGGGAGGTATGATCCATTCTAATAAGAAATGTCTAAGAAGTCTTGGCTGGGAAGTCCAGTGCCAAGTTGGGCCAAGTCTTCTGTGAACTTTGTAGCCTGCTTTGGTACACAGTGCCTGTGTTTATGGAAAAACATGTAATTGCATATTTGGTAAGATGCTATTAAATCATGCCCAAAGATTGATGGGTACACATTTGTCCCTATAACTGATGTCCCTGTGCTTGCCTTGAGAAGCTCAGCTAAACAAACACTTGAGAGTTCCTGAGCCAAGGCTGTCAAAGCAGATGGCTTTTTTAGAAGATTTGTTGTACAGTTACAGTTGTAGGTAGATTTTCTGCTTCCAACTCCCTGCCAAACAGGAAATGGCACATAAGTCACCAATAGTGAAAGCCACATGGGCTTTTGTTCTAAGAAGACAGAGCAGTAAATATTATCCCAGTTTCTTTGAGATGGTACATCCCAATAGGATGCCTTCTTCCCTGTTGTGGGCACTGTTTTTGATCTGGGGAAGAAGCTGCTGAATTTCACTCAGTCTATTATTCCCTCAGCTCAGGGACCTGCAGATGAATGGGAAGAGGATTTTGTCTTGTGAAACATCTCCTGGGAGGCTTCTGAAGGCAGGTTAACCCCTGTGGGGACTGGTTTCTGCACAGCCAGTCCTGCCTGGGGAAGCAACAGACTAATAAAAAGTGGCTGCTTTCAAGGCTGCTGGTGTGGGCCTTAATAGATGGGAGGCCAAAGTAGCATGATCTGACCAGGTCTGTATTGCTCTTGGTGTTTCTGACACATATTATTTGTATGCATCAGCTGGCAGAACTGACCAGCTTACCTTTCCCCAGGAGTTTTGCTATACAGCAGTGCATAAAACCCCTGGTGTAACAGTATGGGTCCACCTTATTTCGGGACACCTTAATGATTATTTACAATAATATTCAATTTTATTAGTAAAACTCGTTGTTTATCTGATATTTTCCAACTAGAGGACTGTTCCTTATGATTAACAGATGCTTAATTGGTGGGAGGAAAGGAGGGGGGAAGGAACATAATTGATAATATTGAGTCCATTGCTCATTGCTGGCAGGTAACTGATGGGGAACCATGGGTGGATCAAGTGTTAGTAATAGCTTGGCTAGAATATGTTTCGTGGAAAGCTGTTCAGCTTCACACTAGCATATGTTGTGCTTCACAGTCAAGAATTGTCTTCCCCCCTCTCCCCCTTTTTACCTTCATTCTGGAAACTTATTTCTTCTTTTACCAAGATGGGCATGCAGTAAAACATTAAAATAATTCATGCCACACTTTGTCCAGGGCAGTCAAGTACTCCTGAGTAAATCACCTTTTGCAGGGAGAGGCTTCTCATCGTCCCATGGGATGTGTCCTTACTCTCCAAAGCAGAAGGTTGCACTTTTGTCCTTCTTGCCTTCTTCACCATCTAGTTGCCAGGGGCTGGGGTTGTCTGATCCAGTTGCCATTGTGACTGGGCTCTAAGAAGGGTCATGGTATTCAGCTTAGTGCAGGTTGACCCAAAATACACCTCATCAGTGATCAGGCTTATGACAGTTTAGGCTTTCCTCCCATCTAGGATCTTCAGCATCCAAGCAACCTGAAATGAAACTGCTCTAGTTTCATTTATATTTTTCATGCAGATTTTTGAAGTTTTGTTCATTCCCCTCCTTTCTTCCTGTGATGCAGAAGGACCACAGTGAAGATCACAAAGCAAACTTTGAAGAACCACTTGCCCATATAGCACAACAGTTCATACCTTACCCCTGCATATATCCCTTCCAGTCAACCCCTTGACTCTCTTGCATCTCATAGGCTATGCATCAGGAAGGAAGGCAGAAATGTCAGTGGCTAAAGGGATAAATTCCTCATGTAGTAACCTGAAGAAGAAGGTTCGGCACAGCTCTCTAGTTCTGCCTTCTCTCAATGCAAGGAGCTGAGCATCCTGGGTCTCTTGCCTTTTTCCAAGAAGGTTGAAGGCCCTGAAGTCCAGCAGCCTTTTTCCTTATGTCTGTAACTTACCTTAGTAGTGACTCCTGGGTTGATAACTTCAAGTGGAGGATGAAAACCAGAAGAATCACAGCATCAGACTCCTGGTTAGGCACAGCTGTGTTTGCACCTGGGAGGCTGGAGAAAAGCCCATGTACTAAGGAGCTATTGCATGTAGTTTCAGTCATGTCTGGAGAGACTGGTTTTCTCTGTCACTGAGGTTGTCAGGTGCAAGTCTTTTCTTGATGAAAAACAAGGCATTGCTTTGAAAATAATCTCTGTGGTGCGAACCTTTACTCACATATGGGTATTTTGAGCCCCTGGGGTTCTTGTTCTCATGGTTTCGTTCACAGCTCCCACAAGCAAGGATTGTCTCAATATGAAAAGAAGAAGAGAAAACTCAGTAATCATACTGCAACTGCAAGAACCCTAGGGAAGAAACCAACCATATAAGACACATGATTAAAAGCACAAGGACTGGCAACATGGTGCCAGCAAAGCTGCTTCTCTGGAAATCCCATGAACTTCCTATTCTGGGCTGCTAGGCAAACCCTTTCCTGGATTCAGATTTTCACTCTTGGTTTCTCTTCCTTGGAAGAAATGGACAATTGACAGCAGTAATTTTAGATGTTAGATTAGCAGCAGAATTAGCCATGCTATCCCAACCCCAGCATAACTTTTCCTACCCTACCTCCTGCTCCACAGTGGGTTGGTGCCCTCACTGAGTGCCTCAGTAACTCACAGGGGCACTTCAGATGCCATGGTAGATGTGGGGCAAAGGGGCATTGGGGATAGCTGAAACATCTCATAATCCAGGAGATTGCTGGTGTTTCATTGCCAGAAATGGGAGGAGGAAGTAAGGAGATCCTTACCTCGTGGAGGAGAGTGAGAGATGGGGAGAGACCGGGGACCATCAGGCTGCCAGAAAATACCTAAAAAGCAGCCCACAGTAAGGTATGAGGCCTTGTAGAGGGCAGTGAGATCACTGAGAACAGAGGCCCATATTGATCCCATGAGGAGACTGGGGAGACCAAAAGCAAGTCCAGGGTGCAGTTGCAGCCTGGGCATTGGCCCTCAGCATCAGTGAGCTGATGGAGGGGAGCTGCAGCAAAGCAAGGCCTGCCCCACTGCTCCCTCAGCACCACAGAACAGCTTCACTCTACGCCAGAGAGGAAAGCAAATCCCTGGGGCCAGGGCTGAGCTGGAGATGGCACCACTTCCGGCATCCCTTTGAGTTGGTGGGGTTGTTGGGAGGGTGGGTCTTCTCACCCTGTGCTCCGTGATGTGGCTGCAGGGCTCTCCCAACTTTTTTTGAGGGCCATCTGGCTTCTCAGGGTGTCTGTTACTTCTTTGAGCTGCTGCAGACAGAGTGACTGGAGTCCAGCAGGAAGGAACTGGTTGTACAACTCTTTCCAAAGGAGAATAGCATCAGCTTGCTTCTGTTCTCCTTGCCTCAGCCAAGAGTCTGATTCCAGGTTAGTGTTGTTCTTGATAAGGATGATGACAGGTAAGCAGAGACTGCATGGGCCAAGCTGTCTCTGTCATTATGAGAAGTTTCAGGAATAGAGACAGGTTGGGTGGGCTCCTCAGGGTAGAATGCCTACCCTTGGTGTCTTGCCTGACTCCTTGTAGCCATTTGCCATAGTTTCTTTTGCAATCTTCTCCTTCTATGCAGTTTCCTTAGTATTTATGCTTTCTTGGAGGGGCTGTGTCCTTTAATCTCTATTGGGGTACTGCCTTAAAGCCAGCCACTTCTCCTTATAGCATGTGAAAAATCACAACAGGTGAATCCTAAAGGGTTAAGCTTTATTAAGTACCAAAATCTAGCAAAAATAAAATAATCCGAATGGGAAAGGGGAATCAGCTTGGGGATTAGTCATTACTGAGTAGGATTTACAGAGGAGTAAAACTAGCGTAAAAATGTAAACTAGCTTTGCATCCACCCACCATACCATGTTGCTTGCTAAGAAACACCAAGCAAGAGACAGTAGGCTCATCATCTGATTTACTGCAGCAGAGGTCTGTGGGTCAAAATAATCTAGCAAAAGAATGACATCTCAGATAGTAGATGTACATGCCTGAGCTGGAAAGGACCTTCTTACAAACACAGAGCCCACTGGTCCCTGGGCCACCAAGGGGTCCCACAGCCTTTGCCCACAGTTCTCTCTGCAGGTCTTAGTATTGCCTGTGGGCCGTTCTCCCAGAGATGTTTCACAGGGACTGTTGCAATCAAAAATACTTTCCACCCAAAGCAGTACTCTAGTTCTTCCCGTTGGCACAAGGGAGAACAGATAGTTGCCCACAGACAGTACTGTAGCACTGATGAGGCTGTGTACAGATGTGCTCCCCCACAGAGCTCTCCTTTCGTTCTGATATGGCCCTTTGCAGTAAGGAATGCAGACTGAACCCTCTGTGTCCCAACAGCTTTGTCATGCCCTTCTCTGACAGCCCTCTCCCACCAAGCCCCAGCCACTTCCCAACAGATGGCAGCAGCCTTGCACATTGACACTGTGCACAAGGATGACGCTTGTGTCTGGCAATTTTGGGGATGCATTTCATCCCTCATCATTCAAAGACCTTTTGCTTTCCAGGCAAATGTAGTGCGATAAAGAGATTTCAGTACCTTGGCTTCTCTTGGTCTATCCTATATCTCTTCTCATGGCCTGAATAAGTGCCTCTTGTTTTCTTCTGACAGCGTCAGCACAGCTAAGTCAAACCAACCTGGCAGCCTGAGCTTTGGCAGTCACAGGAGCATGGGAAAGTCCTGGTTACATTAACCCTTCTCCACAAGTCTCATATTTCCTAAGAAGAATTCAGTAGCAGAAACCCAGTGCTTACAGCTTTATGTGCCAAAAAAGGAACAAGAAGAAACTGACTGCTGAATTGATGTTTTGCGAAATTTTATATTTCTGAAGCAAGGTCATGCTTTTGTAGAGCCTGAGTTCAGTTTTTGAAGGTAGGGCTTGTCAGCACTAATGCTTCTCTTCCCCTTCCCTCCCACTACTGCCCGTAAGTCTGTTTCTTCTCCCTTTTGACTTGCTTCCTTCACAGCTGCCTTTCCCTCTCCCCTTTGCAGGATCATGAGAGTTTCTGCTTGCTTACTGCTGTTGTATCTATCTGCATATTTAGTGTGACACCTCTTCACAGAAGGCACTAGAAGGGCAAGGGAGGTCCTTTCACTTAAAGACCTCGGCACTGGTGCTGCAGAAGTGAAACCCATAGGCTCCAGAAAATGTGTGAAGTTTTAGATACATATTCCCCTTAATTTAAAAAAATATAATTATGCCAAGCCATCTGTTGCTAATGTAAAAAAAGATGTAAATAGATGATACATAGTGTACGGAGTGTCACATGAGTGTTCCATCTGCTGTGGGGAAAGTCACCGCTCCCCAGCAACAACACTGGGTGCCGAAGTGCAATCAGCATTTGGAAAAGCCTGAGGCTTTACAAAGGCATAACCAGTTCCAAAGGCTGACCCAAGAGAAAAGTAAACAACTGGATGGGGTAGATCTCTGCATATGAAGCCTTCAGTTCTGTTTTTCTGGCAAGTAGCAATAGTGGCTGTATTGAGGACAGGGTAAGTTATACCTTTATGCTTTTGTTTCAAACTCTTTGCAAACTCAGAGATCCTGCCCCCTTACCCACGCTTTCAAGGTTTGCCTTCAGCCAGGAATGTAACAAGCTGTGTCTCTCTAACAACAGCAGAAGGCTCCCACAGTGTCTAAGTAATTGGGCAATGAAATAGCGGACGAAACTCAGCTTTGATGAACATGAAGTAGCTGATGTGTGCAGACTGATGGACTCCACGTCAGCTGTTGCCACTCAGGAAGATATCCAGGAGCTGCTGTGAATGGCTTGGTGTGCTCAGTAGTGGTTAGAAAAGGAAATAAAAGGTTGAGAATTATGAGAAGGGTAATAAAAGTAATTTATTAAATCTCACCAGCAAATTCTCATGCTTCTGCATTGTGAGTCCTCCTAGTTCTGGTCTTCCCATCTTAAGATGGGTGCAGTAACAGGACAGGACACAATCCAAGATGCTGGAAGTACAGAATAGTTCTCTGTCAGGACTCAGCAAAGGTACTAGGACTCAGCATGCAAAACAGAGAAGATATGGTAGAGGCCTAAAAAAACAGGACTCAGATGGGAGACGTGAACAGGGAAACCAATATTGAATGCTTCTAATGCCACCAGATGTGGGTGACACCCCATGGAGTCAGCAGAGAACAGTTACTAAACTCAGGAAAAAGACAAGCTGCTTCACAAGATACATAGTTACCTTCTGCTGATGGAGTTGGTGATGTTAAGAGTTTGTGCAGTTTCCAAGAGCTTCTAAACAGATGTGTGGCACTAATTCCATGAGAACTGATGAATGTGGATGCCCCAGAACAACCTTTACCTCCATAAGCTCCCAAACGCTCATCAGCAGTAGATGGAGGAAGATCTTTTATCCTGCCTTACTCTTTTCTGAAGTGCCTGCTGCTGTCAGCCAGGGAGCTGTGCCAAATGGCTCCACCAACTTTGGAAGGGCAGTTCCCAGAACCTGGTATCACGTTTCCAGCTTGAAGCAGTCTTGGGACAAAGAGGGAGTGCAAAGCAACCCTGTAGGAAGTACTGACTAGTTGAGAAAACAGTCTCCTTCTCCATAGTACCACCAGCCCTTCCTTCCCAGGTTTCTCTAGAGGGGTGTGGGATAGATGTACTCGAAGGGCAGACTTTTCCCCTGGGGACACAGCCTGTGCTGCCATGGCCTGTACACAGCCCAGAGGTGGGAAGAGCAGCAATAACACATGGCATAGGGCTGGTCATGGTGGCTGGACTTTACATGAGGCTCCCTACCCCATGTTTTCCCCCTACCCCCAGCAGTTACTGCAGGGAGGAAACATCCAATCCAGGGATGGAGGGTGAACTGTCCCTCAGGAACATAATTGAGCATTCCTCTTTCTTTTCAAGTGTTGGAGTGTATCATCCAGCACCTCTTCATTTCCAAAGGGGCTGGGAGTCTTTCCTCCAAGGGTACAGCTGTACACTAACCACCGAACATGAAGGTGGTGGATATGGATCAATCAAGTCAATATGGATTTTCACAGTGTAAGGATGACTGGGAGAAAACTGAGAAGAAACCATCTGAAGTCTTTTGGGAGAGGGACAGTTTGAAACACAGGGGTGCCCTTGTGCTCTCCCTGGCCTGCAGCCAGGGCTTCTTGCTCCAGTGGTTCCTGGTGCTGGGGGAGAAATAGGCACATCAAAACACCCACTTCTGAGGCCAAGACAGCTGTTACCACTGGGTGAAGACTCATCTGTGCTACCAAATCAGGCCAAGGAAGGTAAATACACAGGTTTTGTAAACAGCAAAAACAGGTACAAAAAAAAAAAAGAATGTCACCCCCTCAACCCCAACCCAAACACCTGTCTGATCCAGACAGAGCCTGACTTTCACTATTGACAGAATAAAGCACCACAAAATACTGTTTTCTGCTTTTGAAAATCTGATTCTTTGAACATAAGGGGCTCTAATTCTGCCTAGCCTAGTGCTTTTTGGTAGGAAGAGAAGGGCAAGTGGGTTAATGATGCATGATCTGCATTTGCACCTTACCAAGTAACAGAAAGGTTCCCAGCTGAGTGGATCATGAAGCACCTAGTGCCACAGATCCAACAGGAGGTAAATGCAGTTTGGTCAACCATGGAAACTGAGTTTTGGAGGCTCAAGATGGGGTCAGGAGCTGGTGCCAGCTGTGTTCAACCCCCACCTCAACCTCCTCAGCTGGAGTTCAGTAATGGGCAGCTCCTTCTGCAGACATGGAAGAAGAGAGACTCCACAGGTAGGTCTTCAACCTCCCTCTCCCTGCCTGGAAAGCTACTTCTCAGACGTACAAGCCAGAAGATGTGAGTCAGGTGAGCCACTTCTGAGATGATGCTCATACTTGTGCTCAGAGGGCATTTTGGCATGTGTCGACTGGCTGCGACTGGCCCATTCTTGTTTTTCACCTTTTACAGCTGCTTGAGAGGCCTAAATGGCCCGGCCTTTGCATTTATGTCCTCTGCGTGGCTGAGCAAACAAGCAGTGCCTTGTCTCCACCAGACTTCTCCACCCTTTGCTGGCTGCCTTTCAGTTATCTGTCAGAGTGCATTGCAGGCAAATATTTGCTCTGTGGTCTCAGACACTACCTCACTCCTGTTAGCCCAGGTTCTCACTTCAGTGCCTTGAACATTGTGCTTACTCCACCCACACCACGGTGTGTTCAAATAGATACCAAGTCACAAGGACATGGGCTTCACACACACTGCTCTCCTGCCTGCTCTCCTTCCTTGGCACTTTCAAATGTGCAGGACAGATATGTCCAGCCTGTCCAATCCACCTGCAATGGATTTGTCTTTACAACAAGTATGTCCTTGCTGGGGAGTGTGCCAGCCATGCCCAGCACATCAGTAAATACCAGGAGACGACAAGACGGGGCAGACACCAGGCTTGCTTTCCATGGACCTCTGTGTAAATGCTAAGCCCCTGTGTCTCAGTTTGCTGTGACTCCTGTCTGCTGCAAGTCCAGGTGAGTGGAGGCTTGGCATATTCTACCCACCTGTACCCACCTGTTTCACTCACCTGCATGCGCCTTGCAAGCAGAACTGTCACTTGGAAGGGCTACATTTAGTCATGTGTGTAGTCCTACTCCGTTGGGCTGTGTTCCCATGAGGAGATGCAAGCCACATAAAGTTATTAGTTGTGAACCATGTGAAGTGCTGTGCATGGGGCAGTCTGGAAGACCACATAGGTCTCCTCATTTTGGCAAAATTGTCCAGTTAAGGCAGCTGCTTATTCATCCTTCCTGGGACTCTCTCACTGGGGTACTCAGTTTGGCTGGGTACCACATACTTCCCTTGGAAGAGCCCTGACTTCGTGTTCAAGGAGAAAGAATAAAATGAAGTTCCCTGATCCCTTCTCTTTCTCCTCTCCTAACGACACAGCCTGATAAAGCTCAAAAGTGCTGCCCTTCCTGTCTAGCAGAGGGCAAAGATTCCCAAAGTTCTCCTTACGTGCCCTGAGAGCAAGGATGGCCTTCATGCACCTGGAGAAGTTTAGGCAGGAATAATGTCAGTGCTAATGTAGATCATGAGGACTGTTGGAGTGGAGCAGCAGAAGGCACCACATGGTTTTAATTTGGCAGGTAGAAGGAAAGAGCAGCACTCCAGAAGGTCAGGCTTCAGCTACTGTACCAGTCCCAAGCTAGATGGACACATGCTGCTTCAGACTGCCTGCTCTGGGGAGGTAGTGCAGCTGCTGCAGAGGCATGAAGCAGCAAGAAGCTGTACAAAGGGGTAAATACGATGCACCAGCACCAGCTGCCAGCACTGCAGTGACCAACTATAACAGCCATGGATCTGCCTGAGAAGAAGGGATTTGCCTTCCCACAGCTTCTCACAAAGCTGGTGTGTGCAGAAAGGAATAAAAGTGTGTGTTTTTAATAAAGCAACACCAACATGCAGTCTGACATGTAACAAATTCTTCCCTTCAAGCAATTTCTCTTTCTTTCTAGCCCAGAATATTCACTTCTCATAAAGGCAATGGAGGACACTAGAATGACTCTCCTGGGTTTGGCTGTCAAAAGGAAAGTAGCAATGCTAATTTCAAAAGTAGAAGGGAAAGGGAGTGAGGGCAGGAGCCAATTGACCATCTATCCCAGCTGCATGGCACAAGGCAGACACTCCCCTGGGCCTCACTTTGCAAATCTGTCATTTCCAGAAACGACAATGAGTCACATTTGCCCCATGTCTCATTTAAAGAAACGGAAAGGATTAACTGGTAAGGGATTGGGAAAAGCTTGTCATGAGTCATGCTGTCAGAGCCATAGCCACAAAGGCACAGGAAAGTCCATGTGGCTGGTCCCAAACCGTGGCCCATGGGCACAAGTGTCCCTTCAGATCTCCAGAACTGGTAATCAGTAGGACTCCAGCACCTTCAGAAAGGCAAGAGGTGACCCAAGGAGGATACTGAGGGTTCAAGATGTTGAATGACTTACTGAGATGGCAGTCATTTGCAGAGCTGGGTTTTGGTGCAGGTTTGGCTTTATCCGTAGTACATGCTCACAGGTGGCCGGGAAACAGACTTCAGAATAGTCAGTAAAAAAGTGTTCCGTCCAGCACCCACTAAAAATAGCCACACTGTGAAAGAGAAATTATAGGTGATGAGGGAGCGTTCTTAATCTCCTGAAAACAATCCAGCTGGCCAGCACTTGGAGTAGATCTCTATGTCTCCTCAAAAGGCTGTGATGATGAGAGAAGGATACTGGAATACATTCCCTCCTACTCAACTCTTACTAAATCTCAACTGCAAATGCTGGAGAGTCTTGGCCTGTGGCAAAACAGCAGAGGTAATCTGGCACCTTTGTTGTGCTCTTAATTACCTTCAAGTTGTGGATTTTCTCAAGCATGTTTGGAGAGTGGTAACTAGTCTCCCCATGTTGATGTTTTACCCCAAAGTATTTGCATTAGTCTCAATTCTGTGTAATTTTCTGTCTGGGATTTTCCTTCATTTTCTCCCCTATTTAAGCCTGCTAAATACAAACTCCAAAGAGAAGTGAGATCCAAGAATTCTCTGATGCCCAGGGGCAAATCCACAAAGCCCACACAGTTTTCAAGGCCACATTCTTGCTGTGGCTTTACCCTGGCCTGGCCCAGCACAGGAGAGCAAGCTTGTGCTGACCCTGCAAGCTCACAGCACTCACCTGTTAGGCAAAACCTCCCTCTCCTCTAGAGCTGTGGTTGTTGGTCCGTTTGCCAGTTCATTGAACTGAGATTTTCCACTTTTGTACATTGACAGATGAAACTGTGGAGGACAACACTTCTGCCAGTATGGACTCTCTCTGTCCTTCTCTCTTCAGGAGGGTGTGTATTCAGTTTGCTGCACAGCAAAGTACCTACACACACCTGGGCAAGGAAGGCAAAGAGAGAGGAAGGGGAGCTGGAGAGGCTGCCAGCTGCAGCAGAAGGGAGCAGATGGAGATGCAGTGTTAGGGTTAGAGAAATGCAGTGAGTGGGAGGCACAGAAGGAATGCTCAGGCATACAGAAAGGATGGGAATGGAGAGGAAGACAAAGAGTTTCTCTCTGCACATGTATATAAGCATCAGGAATACCAGAGCATCAGGAGGTTGTATTTGGTTTGCATGGCAAAGTTCTTGTAGCAGTCAGTGCTACAGGGGTGGCTTCTGTGACAAGCTGCTAGAAGCTTCTCCCATGTCCAACAGAGCCAATGGCAGCAGCTCCACTGCAGCAAGGCCAAGCCAATGAGTGGTAGCAGTAACACCCCCGTAATAACATATTTAAGACGGAAAAAAAGTTATTGTGAAGAAGAAATTGCAGTCAGTTGAGTGAGAATTTGTGAGAGAAACAACTATGCAGACACCAAGGTCAGTGAAGAAGGAGGGAGAGGAGGAGCTTTAGGCACCAAAGCAGAGATTCCCCTGCAGCCTGGGGTGAAGACCATGGTGAAGCTGCTGTGCCCATGCAGTCCATGGAGATCCACCTGCAACCCATGCAGGAGACTCACCCTGGAGCAGGATGATGCCCAAAAGAAGGCCGTGATCCTGTGAGAAGACTGCAGTGCAGCAGGATCTGGGCAGGCACCAGGGACTTGTGGAGAGAAGAGACTCACTCTGGAGCAGGTTTCCTGGTAGGACTTGTGAGCCTGTGGGCAACCTGTGCTGGAGCAGCTTGTTCCTGAGGGACTGTACCCTGTGAAGAGTGACCCATGCTGGAGCAGGGTAAGGACTTCTCTCCCAAGGGAGTAGGCAGCAGGAGAAACATGTGATGAACCGACCATAACCCCCATTCCCCATCTCCCTGTGTAGCAGGGAGGGAGGAGGTAGAGAACTGAAAATAAAGTTTAGCTCAGGAAGAAGAGGTGGGGAGGTGTTTTTTAGGAATTGTTTTATATGTTATCCTGCTCTGATTTTGATTGATAATAAATTCTGCTAATTTCCACAAGTTCATCCTGTTTTGCCCATGACACTATTTGGTGAATCATCTCCCCCTGTCCATATCTCAACTCATGAACCTTTGTTATATTTTCTCTCCCTATCCAGTTGCAGAGGAGAGCGACAGAGTAGCTTTGGTGGGCACCTGGCATCCAGCCAGGGTCAAACCACCACAGAGGTCCAGCTGTTTGATTAGGAATAGGGCCACGCATGGCTATTGCACTACAGAGCACAGCCCACAGGTGGCTGGAAAGCTCCTTCGGGGTAAGATTTGCTTAAGGCCTCTCATTGAGTCTGGCAAGCAGGTGCAATAGTTGCAGCTAAGAACCCATTTCATAATCACTTCAGCTGGACCCTACAGCTCAGGGCCATGCATGACTGAGCTGTTTGATATCTTGCTCCCTGTGGAAACTGGATCTCTTCTGCTAGTTCCAAAGGAAAAACTTGCTTGATTCAACAACCAACCAATCAACCAACCAATAAATTAAACAAAGGATGGACATTCGATCCCAGACGAATCTAGCTGAAGTAGCATGATGTTCAGAGCTGCTGCTGTGTTGTGGGCTATGCGATTTTGTGGCTACAGGTGCACAGGAGCTGCCAGGTCAGAGCAGAGAAGGAGTCCTTTAAACACAACAGGGATTGGCTGACTTCACGTGTGTCTACAGATTACTAAAAGCCACAAGGAGATGGTCAGGAATTATGTGCTCTGACTGCCCTATTTGTCTTCTGTGGTCTGGGTCCTTTTCTACCTGAAGAATGAGCTTTGAGATACCCTTCAGAACTCAACCATTGCGATGTATTACCCACAGCAGTCAAATCATGGGACATGACATGGATCCAGGGATCTGTGAGTGACCTTTGCAACTTAGAACCCCAGGAACTGGGCTTGCAGCCCTGCCCAACTTGCAGACCACAGGCTCACAGCAGGGAACATCCTCCATCCATCCAACCACCTCCCTGAACTGACATATCCATTGGTTACAGACATTAACCCTCCACCTGCCCTGCAGCAGGGTCTTCCTGGGACTGACATTTGAGAGCTGTAGCAAGAAGGCATGAATTTTGGATTCAGCAGAATGGCTCAGTGATGAAACATCAGCCCAAACGTGCTGAAATCTTGTCATTTACACTTCCTGACCTCATTTACAGTTGATGGGGGGAAACCCAATGCCACTTGCTTGTCATATTTTCCACATTGCTACGTCACACCAGAGAAAGGGAAAAACTTAAAAATTACTTTAATGCAGCCAGCTGCAGGTGAAACAGAAAGTAATCAGCCCACATCAGGACAAGTGAGAGAAGTTCACAGCATTTGTGTGTCACCTGCTATTTAACTTCTGGCAACTGAGGCAATTGCCTGATCCACCTAGAGGGTGTATGCTGGAATCTCAGTCACCCAGACTGAAGGAAAAGAAATAGAGTAGGGTGAAGGAGCACCACTGGGTCTCGGTTTCACTAAGCCTGGAAGACGGCCAGTGCCCAGGAACAAAATCTGAGTTGCTGATCTACCTTAGGCCACTGGTTTGGAAGCTGTACAAGGGCTGTGTTTGTTCCACACTTGCAAGTAACCCGAAGACAGAGAGGGAGAGGAAATGGAACATCTCAGAATCAAAAAAATCCCAAACACAATCCTGCAGATTTGTCAACCAGTGCAAAGCACTCAGGTTTTACTCCACACCCTGTAGAAAATAAAGCAGAATCAGTTTCAAGAATCTCCTCTCTGAGCACTTCTGAAGGCACCATTCTGAAGCACTCAATGCCAGAGGAACTCAAGGCTTAAGGAGAACGAGTAGACTGGTTCCTATACCACATATTCAAAATACTTTCCTATGGAACTACACCCTGAAGTTCAAACTGACATAAAGAATTAGCAACAATACCCTCAAGCATCTACCAAACCGCTAAAGGCCCTCACCATCTTGTTCTGCCTCCTGTCTGCAATTAATTTAGAAAGCGTCAAGATCATTGCAACAGTGCTACAGACTCTCCCAGGAAGAAATCTGTTTTGAGTAGAGTGGAAATCTGCAAGGAGTGGTCTGACTAGCATGTGTGAAACACGGCCTGCAGCCATGCACAACATGGAGATTAAAAAGCGTTAAGTAACTCCCAGAGCACTGAAGGAGGCATGGTTCGCATTTAGAAGTCACAGTAATGCCACACCAAACTGATTATGTGGTCATAAACCAGAAGTGCCAACCTACAACAGCTTGAACTACAGTGTGCTCACAGCTTCCTTCCTTCCTCCCCTCCCTCCCCCCTCAATTTTTTATGCTTCTGAAATTCTAGCATTCATATCTTAAACCAGAACACATTCCCAGTGCCAGATCTGGAACCCATGCACTGTAGAGAAAAGTCAGGGTCAAACTGTGTGCTGGCATGTCAGCTGGTGTAGCCAACACCATCAGCACTGCTGTACTTCTCTGCTCTCACTAGAACTTGGCATGCTTGGAGCATTCTTGGTGGGGCTTGGCACTCAGTCCATCCCATCGTCACTAGTTTGGAAGGATGTATCTGAAAGGCAGAGCTGCCTTCACAGAGCAGAGGAGCTTTCAACTGGGACTTCAGAAGTGTTTTTAGCGCATGATGATGTCTACTGAGTAGCTTTCCTTTGCAAATATATATCAATGTGTGTAAGAACGATCATGGGAAAGAAATTGCCTTTTTTCAACGCAGTTACTCCAGATGTGGTTCAGAACAGTTTAATTGACAAAAGGGGTTTACTGTCACTCATTCTGTTGAAACAGAAAAGTCAAGACGTGGGGAAGTGGAGTCCTGTCCCACAGTCCTGACAACTCCAGTCACCTTTTCTTAGTAAGGGTCTGAAATCTGGCATCCCCAGACCTGAACTATCTCTTCTCCTCTTTTGCTCTTTTTAAAAGTTTACTTTTTGAGTTGCAACTGCTTTAGTGTATAGGGAAGTTATCCTGAAAAGCAGCATTTTTCCAAGAAATTCTTCCCTCCTTGCACTTCAAAATGTTGATGCAATCAAAAGAAGCAGTGTATTAAGAATGATTTTAAAGTACTTTTTAAAAAGCCTTGATCAACAAATTCTTCTTGGACCTTCCAACAAAATGACAACCATCTTGTTGTCATCTTAAGATGACTTCTAAATTTCTTGCTGAAATAATAAAAAACACAGCCAAAAATATGAATATAAAGCAATTTTAATTTTCCTCTAGATATTTATATCAAAGAAATAATACTCATGTCCAAGTACTGTACATACAATATCTTCCTTATAAACTCTTTAGTTTAAAACACATGTACAAAATTGCACATTGCAGTTTGCAAAAAATCATAAATACCTTTTTGCATGTAAACAATTCCAGCACAAGGATCAATGTTATACATTCCAAAATGTCTAAGTGTCTGTCCACAAACAAACAAAAACCCCACTGTGATCTCCCTAAAGGTCCTAATGTTACAAATCATTAACAGATTTCTAACTGATGTACTACACACAGGGATACATAAATGAGCACAAGGCAAGTCGCCTTTTAGTCATAAGTACTTAAGACAGAGGCTTGGAATACAATCCTGCTGCCATTGAAACCCACAGTATCCATCCCACAGTATTTAGTGGTAGCAGCATTGAGTTAATTTTTCCAAGATTGCCAATTGCCAGATGCCTTACTTTTAATTCTTAAACAAGTTGGCTACCAC
>NW_008668561.1:31891-42349 GCF_000695815.1 Acanthisitta chloris
GTTATCACCGTTGTATATTCAGTAAGTTACAGTATTCTCCTAAACACAGCACTAAATTTAGAAAATGTTTTACATTTAATCAAGTGCAAGATGCCAAGTAATATCGTCCACTTTGTCTCAGAAATAAGTATTTTGAATATAATACTACACAGTTTGTAAAAGAAATGTAAAAAAATTACAATGGACATAATCCTCAGTTGTTTATTATTAAGCCCTGTAGCTTGTTTGCATGAAAAAAAAAATCACCACATCAGAATAAAAGGTCTCAGAAGTGTCTTTGAAAACCTCTCCTGACCAAATCCAGCAAATCAGTAGCTATTGAATTTTGTCTCACTATTGTCTCCACCTGTGTGCAATGTCCTTGCCAGCACACCTGTTTGAAGACTTCCCAAAATTAGTCAGGTTTAAAGAGATCCATTGTATCCACACCAAGCTATTTGTTTTGTTGTCTGTTTTGGGTTGCTTTTGTGGGGTTTTTTTTTGGTTTTGTTTCATGGTCATTTTTTAAAAATCTAGTCACATGCTGTAATTTTGTAAAATTCTTTCCAAAGCAGAGATTTTTAAAGGGTTTCTCAGAGGCTTCCTCTGTGCCAGCTAATTTAATAAGGCAGAATAAGAAGGTACACGTAAACCCAACTTACAAAAACCCAGGAAAGGATGTAGGCAGACACCCACCCACTTACTGGTTGCACATAAGGTGCTGGAAGAGCAAGGCCAAATCTGAGCTGCTCTGCCTCCACCTTTCATTTCGAACAGCTACCCTGAATGAGAAAGTCTCAATGCCATGCCTCAAGGCCTGTGAAGATCCAGTCCGGATTGAAGAGCTGTAGGAAGTGGCAGTTTGCTCACGCTTCTCCTTTGGACAAAAAGTGAGCTTGGAGATGCTGGTGGTGACCCAGCATGGAGGGGTTTCTTCTCCTTGTCAGAAAATCCCTTGGTCTCTCGATCAGCATGTGGCATCCCAGTGAAGACCACAGAACTTGCACGATCTTAGCAGCAGCCCCAGCCCACAATATTGCAAGGTATTGTGTTTATATTACTGCAGATCATCAAGTGTTTTCTGCACCATGGAAGCTCAGTGAGAGCCAGAAACCACCAAGTGCTTTCAAAGCTGGGTCCTATTGCCCAAGAGATTTCTCCTTCATCTGATGGGAGTTAGTCGCTCTGTTCAACTGATGGAAAGACATATTACTCATAGAATGACGGATTTCATCTTTCCCAGTCTGCACCTATCCAGAGCTACTCCTTTCTCAGGGGACCTGTTTTGAGTGATACAAGATTAGCCATCACAAACACCACACAGCGAGGGCACACGCATGTTCCCTAAACCTCAGAAACGTTTTTAGTCTAGGCAGAAACTGCAGGAACATTAAGCCAGCCTTAAAAAAGACACTCTAGAAAATAAAAACTGCCCTGGAAGAATGTCCTACAATTCCACAGGTGGAAAAACACAGAAAGCAGAAGAGCTACCTCACCAGCAAGATATATTCCGCAATACAGACTCAGTCACTTTTCCTGGTAAGACCCTGCATAGGGAGCCTAAGGATTACCTTCAGACATCTTAAACTAGAGGTAATCAAATAGATGGAGTTTTAAGGCCCTGGAAGATCAGGGCCCTTCACAACAGAACAGCCTTGATGCTGCCCTCTCTTAGTATCTCTACCCTTCTCTCCTTTTGACCTTAAGAATCCAGTAGACTCACTCCTGACTAAGAAGAGTGGGAGTGGCAAAAATCAGTGGCCAAATTTTGGTGTGTGAGAGGCCTATGCAGACTTGCCCATCATTTTATATTTAAAAGGCAGGAATTGCACAATACTATATTGCAAAACTTATTCCTTTCCCTTTGTCCCCTTCAAAGTAGTAAAGTGCAACCAAAGCAAAACCACTGTTGGGAGCGTTTCAATTGACAGCTCGCATGTCAGAACTGCGCCGAGTGTCCCTGTAATTAACAAACAGCGCTCTGTCACAAAACAAAACAATTCTCCAAGTTCTATTTATGTTGAGCCTTTTGTTCTGGGTTTATTTTGGTGGGGGTTTTTGGTTTAGTCCTTCGTTTTTGGGGGGTGGGGATAGGGAGGAGAGTTAACAAAGCCTGAAAGTCTAATCTGTTACATACTGAGGAATACTCAAGGGGCTCGCAAGAACTTGTTTTGCTACATTGAGCAACACCACATGGCAAAGCCTTGAAATTAGAGCAAATGCTTGAAGACAGGGCGTAGATGCCTTTTGGAGCTCATCCTTCACAGGCCACATTTTATTAGAGAGCAGACCTTTGCATCATCAGTCAGCATTCAAGCCTGGACTTTACTTGTAGACATTTCAGTACAGTGGTTGCCATGGCTTTAAATAAATAAGAGCAAGCATGAAATCACCAGTCATCAGGCCAAACAGGGAGGGGCACAGTTTCCAAAGAAGGGAAGTTTAGAAGACACTTGAGCAGTAATAACAAAATGAAGTAAATCAAAAAGCATTCTGAAGAGCTATCTTAATTATCTGCCACTTAAACATACAATAATACTACCATTAAATCCTCTTTTGAAGGTAAATACAGTATCTTCCTTGGATGCCTTTTTTTTTTCTTACTATTGCTGATTCTCCCAACTATCATCTTTAATTATTACCGTGGGGAAAGGAATAAAGAAGTAAACTTTATTAGATCCTTTTGGTCTGCTGGGAAACCGGTATCATACTACAAAGACATCACGTACATACAAACATGTCCTGTGATTTCACTTACAGTATGCACACAAAGACTTTCAAAGATCTCAAGGATTTACACCACCACTTTAGTAACTGGTATAAAATGGTTTGGATTGGTAACAACACTTAGGCAGCATCTTAGGAATCCCTGTCCTGAAGGTGTTACCTTGGCAACTATAAATAGGTGTCAGAGCTACTTATGGCCATAGCTTATGTGACATTTTGCATATAACAAGAATATTTAACTCCCTCATAGTATTTTCTCCTATTTCTGCCACACTCCCATGAAAGATGTTAAATGACAGAATGGTGAAAGTTGGAAAAAAGCCCAGAGTTCAGCCTCTGGCTCTACTCACGAAGAAGGGCAAGTTTTATATCCCCATCTTCTACTGGTATATTTCCATACCAGTTACTAAGGAAAAAGGAGGGTATCCTAAATATACTCTCTGGAACAGTGCATTACCTTTATTCTATGTCACCCCATTGCTTGTGTCCTGCACTACAAGAAAATCTAGAGATTCATGAAACAGAGGTGTGGGAAAAGTTGTCAAGCTCAGTATGTTATCCTTCAAAAGGCTCAGCATGTATCACAAGACTATAAGTTTGGGGGTTATTTTTTTTAAGACTGTTAATTCTCAAAGGTCAATCTTCCATATCAGGCAGGAGGGACACACACCCCTCAGGGCAGTAGGAAGCTTTCCAAAGAGGACAAGAAAGTTGTATCAAACAGCTCCTCAGAGTTCAAGCAACTGGTTATGATTTTTCACATGTTCAGTCCATTGTCTATGAACAGGGATGCAGTCAGAAGCCTAACTCTTTAGAGCTTCCTCCATGCGTGACAGAATTAATAACACAATTGTACAACCACTAATTGTAACAGAACAGTTGCAAGAGATGCTGCAAGGTACTTAGCAGAAAAGTTTTCAAATTTATTTAAATAAGTTTCAAGAGAAGAGTAAAGCAGGACTTATTCTAGAAAAGTAGCTGAACTTGCAAAAACAAAACAGAGACTGCAAACAAAGATCTGGGTTTTTTTCATGGTATGTAATGAAGGTTCTGTTACTGATCTCCAATGACACAGCTCTCTGGACTGTGTGGACCTTATTTAGGCGACTTACAATTCAATTCCACCTATAGCTAGTCCTTAACCAGTAAGTAATAGTAGTAGTAAATCTTATCAGCAGTGTGCTAAAATAGAATCTAGCAGTGTACTAGTGCACAGTGAAATGGTCGTAACTATTATCACCATGTTAGCAAGGCTTCACACCCAATTATCACTTTGAAGTATTCCTATGGAAATCATAATTCTTTTAGAAAAGCCACTTAGCCAGAACATACACTCCTTAAACTATTGCAGATCATGTTTGTTACTAGTAGTAGAAATTCAGACCAAAGCTCAATTTACAGCTAGCTACACTATGGACACAGACCTGTTGGTAAGAGACAAGGAAGCAAATGTCAGGTAGGTAATTATTTAGGGTGACTCCCTAGCAATCATCATTTATAATAACTGTCACTTCACTTCACAGTAAACTGCTGCACATGAACTGCAGCGCTTCAGATAATATAAGGGCTGCACATGACTTTAAAACAAACTTTTTGTGTTAATTTAGCATTGCAAGATTTGACAGTTCTCCAATTTGGCTGGAAATTAAAAAATCACCCTGTAATCACACACTGAACTGCAGCTTAGTTTTCTTCTGGAAGAACCCAACCACAACAAAATGTCAAAAACCCCATTATGTACTGCTGCAGCTAAGAAAATCACAGTTCCTTCATTTGGCCATTCCCTTCTCTATACATGCTGATGTCTATGCAAAACACCTTGGCACGTATTTGCAGGTATCTGCGTGCTTCAGATTCATAAGGGTTGGATTTTCCATCTCTTCAGTCAGTTCTCACTGACTTGAGAAGATACTGCCCAAAGCAGAACTCCAATACAAGAACTCGTGTCCCCTGCAGACACAAGACCAAGACTCAGTGCTTTTACATCAGTAACACGCTTTTGTCAAGACTACTCAACAGAAAGTTGCATTTCAATATACAGCATTGGTGTGAAGATACAGATCATAGACCGGTTTCCTTCCTCTCCCCACCATTTCCTCAGCAGGACCCTGCAAAGATAACTAGAGCATGGCATTCTGATTGACACACATGACCAAGCAGAAATCCAGTTGACTATACTGATGCAGAAAGCAAACCTCCAGGGTATGCAACAGTTTAGGAAAAAGTGCTTCCAGACTAAAGCAAGCAGCAAGGATCAATGCCTGTGGCAAGTCAACAAGATGGTGGCCCAGAAAGCTACTCTTGTGAATTACATGTATACGTTTCCAGACTTCCAGCAAACACACAGAAAACAGCAGGTTCTCCACTGGGCACTCACTGTTGCACCGTTTCTCGGAAACCTACATTTAGCTTGTCACACATGACCACTTCGTGCAGAAGTTGCTTCTGTCCCACCTCCAAGTTACTAAGTCGTTATAAAGAGAGAAGTTCCTCAGTGCAAATAGCTGCAAGACACTTCATACGCAAGAAAAAGAGGCAGATTTTTGATACACTGGAAAGGAGTAACTGCAAGTTACCAAAATCTCGTCTCCTGTAAAGTACTATAACGGCCTACATCTCCATATATTCAGATTTAATACATCAACACCTTCACAGAAAACTTGGGCCATGTGCAGCAGTATTAACAAGTTTCTTAAAAACTTTAGATTCTGCACTTTGTTACAGGAACATTTATCATACTGCAACAGGTATGGTAAACCCTGATGCAACCCCACAGCAAGTTACTGTGGCAACAGAAGGATCAGTTAACATTTTCAGGATTGTTATGGACTGTGAAAGCTTTCTGTGCAAGGCGCTTTCTGCTGATACAGGTCTTGCCAAATATTAAAAAGGATGAATTCCTGACAGATTTTACTGTCCACCTCTGCTGGAAGATGTGCAGTCCCTGAATACAGTACTGATCATAAGAAGCAACCAACGAGTGTCAAAACAGCCTAGGAACTATCCAACACTCATTCTTACAGTAAAACTTGAAACAAAATACTGGGGAAATGGAAGTGGTTTTGTACAAATCAAATACGTCATACTCCAATTTGCCAACTTGCTAAACATAGAAACTTAAGAGAATCAAGTAAGGAAAGAGCAAAATTATCCAGCAGCAGTTACAGCTGCACATATGAATAAACAAAAATGTAACTCATCGCTTTTTCTTTTTTATCTTGCACTTCAGAAGCAGGACACATAAAAAGGACTGAAGAATGACTTATGTTACAAGCAGATGGTTTTTTTCTTGCATATTAATTTCAGATATAGTGAACTTTTCTCTAAGAAGCTGCTGGATTCAAATAGTCAAGACTCCTGTTATGGCAGCCAAGTCACTATTTTCAACACAACTAGTAATTCAGACACAGCATGAACATGTACTTCAGACACCACCAAACAATACTACACAATAATTTGGGAAGTATCAGTGAGCTATGTAACCGATTAAAAATGAGCTGCCAAATTTCCACTTTAATATCTACAAACAGCAGAATGCCTCAAGGCTTAACCTGGGGAGATCACTCCTTTGTCAAAGGTGAGACAGACACAATCAGATATTTAAATGAAGAAAAAAAAAGGATGCCTTATGACTCTTCCTTCAGGAAAGACATAAATACAAACCAAGACAATGGAGAATTGTAGTAGGGCCATCCTTGATCTTTAACAGCGCATGACAGTCAGTAGTGATTACTGACATGCAGTGCAGAGTCCAAAACTGTTGAGATATTTACCTCTTGCAAGACTGTCAAAGGCTCCTGACAAAAAACATCACCATCACCATCAGAATCACTCTTCTCCATAATCAGGACTTATAACCCCAACACCTACACTTCTCAAAGTGTGTTTTGGAAATTGCTCTCTAAGCATACCAAAAGGGCTCAACCTGGAATCACAGTGAAAGTTGTAAGAACCACTCACCAAACCACTCAGACCTGTCTGGACACCCTGTGGTACTGACAGAGTTCACTACCCATTCTATGCTGGAGAGCAAACCAATCACCTTTCCTAGCAATGACATCATTTGAGTCAGTCCTAACAGAGTACTTTCCCCACACTCACAGCAAGCAGGAGCAGATCTGATGGGAGCTCCACCCTCTGCCCAAGAAAGGAGTGAACAAGACTTCCCTTACCAAAAATATTCCTCCTCCTACTCCCCAAGAAAGAAAAGATCTGATAACAATTTAAAGAAATGACAGTCATATATCTGTGTGTGTGTGTGAATCAAACTATTTTGCTATAGCACCTAAATAAGAAGGCACTTCACATCTAAATCAAGATGTTGGTTCATGCACATTCAAAACCTGCTGATGAGCAGCAAGCAAGATATGCACAGGAGCAAGCATCCACCAACCAAAACAGAAAGAGGAGGAGGCTGCTTAATCTCCAGAGCAGAGATTACACCTAGGGCAAAGAAACAAAGAGGAATGTTTATTTGTCATGGGTTTGCATCTGGAATGCAAAAAAAGATCTGAAGGGCATGAGGGTAGCCTGCAAATCAAGCTGCACAAAGAATCTTTGCAAGGACTAGCAAATAGTGTGCAGAAGTATAATGAAACAGAGTAGTTTTGAAGGATGAATAAAAAATCACATTACAGTGAAGATATACTAAGTTTTGGGCTGGGTTTTAAAAATTTTGCTTCCTTGGTGGCGCTTTTTTGGTTTTATTTTTGTTTGGTTGTTGGTTTTTTATTACACTGACACTTACATAGACAATTGCTTGCAGTTACTGAAAAGGAGCTACATGGATGCAAATCACATAAGGAGTCTGGAAAAATTTTACCCACTATCTGTATTTTAGCATCTGACAGCGACCAAAGTTTTAGGCAGAAAATCAAAATCTAGGAGAAAGACGTCTAGCGACAAACTGAAGAAAAAGGCAGACAAAGTAGAGAAGCCATATTTAAAGATTTAGAAACACTACAGGACTAAAAGTCAGAATACCGACACATTTTAGATGATAGGAACAACCAAGTGTGACAGCTGCAGCAGGCAAACACTCTTGAGTCTTTATATATTGGTTTAACCTGTTAGGTGCTTAGCCTTTCCACTCAGATCTCTGCTATAGATGCAGCAATCTCTAGCAGAACCAAGAGGAAAAAAAGCCCAGCCACCCCACATTATTCTAAAATTTTGGTCATGCTAGTGTTAAATCCTGTGTCTTAGCCACACCACCAGATAAAGAAGGCATTTATGAAGGTAACTTGTCAGAAACTACATTTCTTTTGGACAACTCTACTACCAGAAGGGCAGCCTCTGGCAGCGAGCTGGAGCTTCCAGCCTCTCTAGTAGCCTCTCATCATCCATCATCAGGGTTACAGAGCTGGCCTGTCAGCACTTCTACCACCTAACAGATGTCAGCTAGAACATAAAGCAGACTATCAAAGAAGTTACCACATGAGATCTGTGAGAGACTGGGCGCAGGACTGCTCCTGCAGAAATTTCAGATGGGAGTGAGGTTACATGAGGTGGTTTCCAGCTTTAGCACTATCATGGTGAAAAGGGGGAGCTCATTATAACCCTGCTAGGTTATAGCCCTGACTGTGGCTGGGAAGGGGAATTACAGTGATCTCCTGTGTCTTATGGATATCCCACTTCTGCTTGCATATTGCTAATTTATCGTGACCAGATAGAACACGTACTGCACAACTGCATTCATCACTGTCCTTGTGACCTATCACGAAACCTTTCTCTAACCCTACACTCATTTACAAACACAAGGACCGGAACAGCAGTGTTGACCCATGCAATTCTTAGATTTTTTTCCAGGATTCCTTACAAAAAAAAGCCACCTCACTATATATACAGTAAAGCATCTCACATCTACCAGGTAGCATCACTTCTCTCACTAGGGAAAGTGTGTTAAGTGGGGGGGGAAAGAAAAGTCTCTATGGGTTCTTTTGGTCTTGCAGCATCTTTGCAGATGGGTGATAACTACCACAGAGTAAAAACTGTATTTTTCACCCAGTTATTATGTAACAGGAATTGCTACAGACTGCATGCTGTATGGTTCAGAATGCCCTCAAGAAGTCTTTAAACCTGCGTTAAGATCAAAATATTTTTTATCTCTCCATTATTATTTCTAACAGCAGAATGGTACTGCTACAGGCAATCATTTCAACCATCGAAAAAGGCTCGAGTGACATGATTAAACAGTTATACAATGATTAATATGGCTTCTAGCTAATTTGCATATGCATTAAGAAAAGAAATATTCTCAGAGCATCTCTGCTACAATAACACAATTACTACACATTGTCATGTAATTTCACACGTGTGCCAGGAACGATGATGCGCTACAAGAAAAAGCTCAGACACTTGATCGCTGCAGCTCAACTTTCCGAACAGATAGCACTCACATATCCCCAATAAAAGCATGAAAAACTGTGAGTCTATCCTGTTCTTCTTGAATTTCCAACCATCAAGTGTGGCCTTCAGAAGAAGTAAGAGATGTTTACCACCTCCTGAGTGGCTTTAACACATCTGAGCAATTGCTCTACACATAAAGACGTCTATGCCCCCTTGGCTCCTCATACAATTCCCCATTTTCACCAGCTGGCACAGACACATATCCCCATGTAAGATTTGCCTCTGAGTTCAAGCAGAGTTTTTAGCACAGTTTCCAAGAGGGGAGAGGGCCCCGCACTGCAGCTGGATCTGCTCAGGAGAAGCCCTGCCCTCTCCCAGTGGCAGGGCCGGCCCGCGGCCTCCGCACTGAGGGGCTTCTGGTGGGGTGACCGCAACACTCCAACAGACCCTTCCCACTGCACCATGCCACAGGGCTCGGCAGCGTTGCGCTAGCGGCTAGGCTCAAAATACACAGGTGCAGCAGAAGCAAGGAAGGCAGTAGTGCCGAGCATGGGACCTAAAGCTTTCAAAAACTTATTGAGGATTATGTCTAATCAGAGGAAATAGTTCCTTTGCCATACTCTTCTGCCAGTAAATTCTTGACAAATAAATAAATCACACCAGTTCTTCCAACCAGAAAAACATTTAACATTCTAGTGCTTACTCTCTAGAGTATTGCAGAAAGTTTCCTTAGAACAAAGTAAGACCAAGAAGCAAGGTACACAGATTTCTACAGAAAAATAAATCTACTTCTCCATAACATTTCTGCGATTTATTCAAACAGAATACAATGGAATTATCACCTTTACAGCTAACCCACCCCAAACCTGAGCCCTTTTCTGTATAGCACTGAATTGTTACTATACTATATAAAGAGCAAACACTACTGGAATGCACACAGTGAAGGAAAAAAAAGTAAATCTCTTTTTGCCAAAGTAACCATTTTCTCTACTATCGTGTTATCTAGAAAAATAAGGTCTAGGCAACGTCCAAAAGTGTTCAAGTTTCAATAAATAACTATCAATGCCCCAAGTCTTTTCTGTATAGCACTGAATTGTTACTATACTATATAAAGAGCAAACACTACTGGAATGCACACAGTGAAGGAAAAAAAAGTAAATCTCTTTTTGCCAAAGTAACCATTTTCTCTACTATCGTGTTATCTAGAAAAATAAGGTCTAGGCAACGTCCAAAAGTGTTCAAGTTTCAATAAATAACTATCAATGCCCCAAGTCTAGTCTGATAAAATCGAAGCCATGCAAGTGCAAGAGCACCCACACAGCTGTCTTAACTCTCAATGGCAAATTAAAGCTCTAGAGAAAGACAGTATTTTAAAAAAGGTTCTTTATCAATACCAAGAAAATA